>NW_027287057.1:0-137923 GCF_022747635.1 Hetaerina americana
GAGTGAATGTTTGAGGTGTACAGAAGGCATTTATTTCATTTTAGAAATTTTAATTTTTCACATTTTTCCATGAAAAGTGCCAATACCCCCCCCTTTGGGTTCTAGGTGAAATTCTCACTTGACACAAATCAAACAACAATGTTTCCATGGTGTGTATTGTTGTTCATTTTCATCAAATAAACAAAATAAAACCCAGAATAAATCATTAAAGACAAGAAATGAGCATAAAAGATGCCTCAGCGCAAGTGTTTATGTTAGTAAAAGAGCCCAAATTTCAAAAAATATTGCGAAAAACAACAATCTTCCATTATAGAGTGAATGTTTGAGGTGTATAGAAGGCATTTATTTCATTTTTAGAAATTTTAATTTTTCACATTTTTCCATGAAAACTGCCAATACCCCCCCCTTTGGGTTCTTGGTGAAATTCTCACTCGGCACAAATCAAACAAAAATGTTTCCATGGTGTGTATTGTTGTTCATTTTCATCAAATAAACAAAATAAAACCCAGAATAAATCATTAAAGACAAGAAATGAGCATAAAAGATGCCTCAGCGCAAGGGTTTATGTTAGTAAAAGAGCCCAAATTTCAAAAAAAAATAGCGAAAAACAACAATCTTCCATTCTAGAGTGAATGTTTGAGGTGTATAGAAGGCATTTATTTCATTTTTAGAAATTTTAATTTTTCACATTTTTCCATGAAAAGTGCCAATACCCCCCCCTTTGGGTTCTAGGTGAAATTCTCACTCGACACAAATCAAACAAAAATGTTTCCATGGTGTGTATTGTTGTTCATTTTCATCAAATAAAGAAAATATAACCCAGAATAAATCATTAAAGACAGGAAATGAGCATAAAAGATGCCACAGCGCAAGTGTTAATATTAGTCAAAGAGCCCAAATTTCAAAAAATATTGCGAAAAACAACAATCTTCCATTCTAGAGTGAATGTTTGAGGTGTATAGAAGGCGTTTATTTCATTTTAGAAATTTTAATTTTTCACATTTTTCCATGAAAAGTGCCCCCTTTGGGTTCTAGGTGAAATTCTCACTCGACACAAATCAAACAAAAATGTTTCCATGGTGTGTATTGTTGTTCATTTTCATCAAATAAACAAAATAAAACCCAGAATAAATCATTAAAGACAGGAAATGAGCATAAAAGATGCCTCAGCGCAAGTGTTAATGTTAGTAAAAGAGCCAAAATTTCAAAAAATATTGCGAAAAACAACAATCTTCCATTATAGAGTGAATGTTTGAGGTGTATAGAAGGCATTTATTTCATTTTTAGAAATTTTAATTTTCACATTTTTCCATGAAATGTGCCAATACTGCCCCCCCCTTTGGGTTCTACATGAAAATCTCTCTCGACACAAATCAAACAAAAATGTTTCCATGGTGTGTATTGTTGTTCATTTTTATCAAATAAACAAAATAAAACCCAGAATAAATCATTAAAGACAGGAAATGAGCATAAAAGATGCCTCAGCGAAAGTGTTAATGTTAGTAAAAGAGCCCAAATTTCAAAAAATATTGCGAAAAACAACAATCTTCCATTCTAGAGTGAATGTTTGAGGTGTATAGAAGGCATTTATTTCATTTTTAGAAATTTTAATTTTTCACATTTTTCCATGAAAAGTGCCAATACCCCCCCCCCTTTGGGTTCTAGGTGAAATTCTCACTCGACAAAAATCAACCAAAAATGTTTCCATGGTGTGTATTGTTGTTCATTTTCATCAAATAAACAAAATAAAACCCAGAATAAATCATTAAAGACAGGAAATGAGCATAAAAGATGCCTCAGCGCAAGTGTTAATGTTAGTCAAAGAGCCCAAATTTCAAAAAAAATTGCGAAAAACAACAATCTTCCATTATAGAGTGAATGTTTGAGGTGTATAGAAGGCATTTATTTCATTTTTAGAAATTTTAATTTTTTACATTTTTCCATGAAAAGTGCCAATACCCCCCCCTTTGGGTTCTAGGTGAAATTCTCACTCGACACAAATCAAACACAAATGTTTCCATGGTGTGTATTGTTGTTCATTTTCATCAAATAAACAAAATAAAACCCAGAATAAATCATTAAAGACAGGAAATGAGCATAAAAGATGCCTCAGCGCAAGTGTTAATGTTAGTAAAAGAGCCCAAATTTCAAAAAATATTGCGAAAAACAACAATCTTCCATTATAGAGTGAATGTTTGAGGTGTATAGAAGGCATTTATTTCATTTTTAGAAATTTTAATTTTTCACATTTTTCCATGAAAAGTGCCAATACCCCCCCCTTTGGGTTCGACATGAAAATCTCACTCGACACAAATCAAACAAAAATTTTTCCATGGTGTGTATTGTTGTTCATTTTCATCAAATAAACAAAATAAAACCCAGAATAAATCATTAAAGACAAGAAATGAGCATAAAAGATGCCTCAGCGAAAGTGTTAATGTTAGTAAAAGAGCCCAAATTTCAAAAAATATTGCGAAAAACAACAATCTTCCATTCTAGAGTGAATGTTTGAGTTGTATAGAAGGCATTTATTTCATTTTTAGAAATTTTAATTTTTCACATTTTTCCATCAAAAGTGCCAATACCCCCCCCTTTGGGTTCTTGGTGAAATTTTCGCTCGGCACAAATCAAACAAAAATGTTTCCATGGTGGGTATTGTTGTTTATTTTTATCAAATAAACAAAATAAAACCCAGAATAAATCATTAAAAACAAGAAATGAGCATAAAAGATGCCTCAGCGCAAGGGTTAATGTTAGTAAAAGAGCCCAAATTTCAAAAAATATTGCGAAAAACAACAATCATCCATTATAGAGTGAATGTTTGAGGTGTATAGAAGGCATTTATTTCATTTTTAGAAATTTTAATTTTTCACATTTTTCCATGAAAAGTGTCAATACCCCCCCTTTGGGTTCTTGGTGAAATTCTCACTCGGCACAAATCAAACAAAAATGTTTCCATGGTGTGTACTGTTGTTCATTTTCATCAAATAAACAAAATAAAACCCAGAATAAATCATTAAAGACAAGAAATGAGCATAAATGATGCCTCAGCGCAAGGGTTAATGTTAGTAAAAGAGCCCAAATTTCAAAAAAAATTGCGAAAAACAACAATCTTCCATTATAGAGTGAATGTTTGAGGTGTATAGAAGGCATTTATTTCATTTTTAGAAATTTTAATTTTTCACATTTTTCCATGAAAAGTGCCAATACCCCCCCCTTTGGGTTCTTGGTGAAATTCCAACTCGGCACAAATCAAACAAAAATGTTTCCATGGTGTGTATTGTTGTTCATTTTTATCAAATAAACAAAATAAAACCCAGAATAAATCATTAAAGACAAGAAATGAGCATAAAAGATGCCTCAGCGCAAGGGTTAATGTTAGTAAAGGAGCCCAAATTTCAAAAAATATTGCGAAAAACAACAATCTTCCATTATAGAGTGAATGTTTGAGGTGTACAGAAGGCATTTATTTCATTTTTAGAAATTTTAATTTTTCACATTTTTCCATGAAAAGTGCCAATACCCCCCCCTTTGGGTTCTAGGTGAAATTCTCACTCGACACATATCAAACAAAAATGTTTCCATGGTGTGTATTGTTGTTCATTTTCTTCAAATAAACAAAATAAAACCCAGAGTTAATCATTAAAGACAGGAAATGAGCATAAAAGATGCCTCAGCGCAAGTTTTAATGTTAGTAAAAGAGCCAAAATTTCAAAAAATATTGCGAAAAACAACAATCTTCCATTATAGAGTGAATGTTTGAGGTGTATAGAAGGCATTTATTTCATTTTTAGAAATTTTAATTTTTCACATTTTTCCATTAAAAGTGCCCCTTTGGGTTCTAGGTGAAATTCTCACTCGACACATATCAAACAAAAATGTTTCCATGGTGTGTATTGTTGTTCATTTTCTTCAAATAACCAAAATAAAACCCAGAGTTAATCATTAAAAACAGGAAATGAGCATTAAAGATGCCTAAGCGCAAGTGTTAATGTTAGTAAAAGCGCCCAAATTTCAAAAAATATTGCGAAAAACAACAATCTTCCATTATAGAGTGAATGTTGGAGGTGTATAGAAGGCATTTATTTCATTTTTAGAAATTTTAATTTTACACATTTTTCCATGAAAAGTGCCAATACCCCCCCCTTTGGGTTCTAGGTGAAATTCTCACTCGACACAATTCAAACAAAAATGTTTCCATGGTGTGTATTGTTGTTCATTTTCATCAAATAAACAAAATAAAACCCAGAATAAATCATTAAAGACAGGAAATGAGCATAAAAGATGCCTCAGCGCAAGTGTTAATGTTAGTAAAAGAGCCAAAATTTCAAAAAATATTGCGAAAAACAACAATCTTCCATTATAGAGTGAATGTTTGAGGTGTATAGAAGGCATTTATTTCATTTTTAGAAATTTTAATTTTTCACATTTTTCCATGAAAAGTGCCAATACCCCCCCCCCCTTTGGGTTCTACACGAAAATCACCCTGAACACAAATCAAACAAAAATGTTTCCATGGTGTGTCTTGTTGTTCATTTTCATATAATAAACAAAATAAAACCCAGAATATATCATTAAAGACAAGAAATGAGCATAAAAGATGCCTCAGCGCAAGGGTTAATGTTAGTAAAGGAGCCCAAATTTCAAAAAAATTGCGAAAAACAACAATCTTCCATTATAGAGTGAATGTTTGAGGTGTACAGAAGGCATTTATTTCATTTTTAGAAATTTTAATTTTTCACATTTTTCCATTAAAAGTGCCCCTTTGGGTTCAAGGTGAAATTCTCACTCGACACATATCAAACAAAAATGTTTCCATGGTGTGTATTGTTGTTCATTTTCTTCAAATAACCAAAACAAAACCCAGAGTTAATCATTAAAAACAGGAAATGAGCATTAAAGATGCCTAAGCGCAAGTGTTAATGTTAGTAAAAGCGCCCAAATTTCAAAAAATATTGCGAAAAACAACAATCTTCCATTATAGAGTGAATGTTTGAGGTGTATAGAAGGCATTTATTTCATTTTTAGAAATTTTAATTTTTCGCATTTTTCCATGAAAAGTGCCAATACCCCCCCCTTTGGGTTCTACATGAAATTTTCACTCGACACAAATCAAACAAAAATGTTTCCATGGTGTGTATTGTTCATTTTCATCAAATAAACAAAATAAAACCCAGAATAAATCATTAAAGACAGGAAATGAGCATAAAAGATGCCTCAGCGAAAGTGATAATGTTAGTCAAAGAGCCCAAATTTCAAAAAAAATTGCGAAAAACAACAATCTTCCATTAGAGAGTGAATGTTTGAGGTGTATAGAAGGCATTTATTTCATTTTAGAAATTTTAATTTTTTACATTTTTCCGTGAAAAGTGCCAATACCCCCCCCTTTGGGTTCTAGGTGAAATTCTCACTCGACACAAATCAAACACAAATGTTTCCATGGTGTGTATTGTTGTTCATTTTCATCAAATAAACAAAATAAAACCCAGAATAAATCATTAAAGACAGGAAATGAGCATAAAAGATGCCTCAGCGCAAGTGTTAATGTTAGTAAAAGAGCCCAAATTTCAAAAATATTGCGAAAAACAACAATCTTCCATTATAGAGTGAATGTTTGAGGTGTATAGAAGGCATTTATTTCATTTTTAGAAATTTTAATTTTTCACATTTTTCCATGAAAAGTGCCAATACCCCCCCTTTGGGTTCGACATGAAAATCTCACTCGACACAAATCAAACAAAAATTTTTCCATGGTGTGTATTGTTGTTCATTTTCATCAAATAAACAAAATAAAACCCAGAATAAATCATTAAAGACAAGAAATGAGCATAAAAGATGCCTCAGCGAAAGTGTTAATGTTAGTAAAAGAGCCCAAATTTCAAAAAATATTGCGAAAAACAACAATCTTCCATTCTAGAGTGAATGTTTGAGTTGTATAGAAGGCATTTATTTCATTTTTAGAAATTTTAATTTTTCACATTTTTCCATCAAAAGTGCCAATACCCCCCCCTTTGGGTTCTTGGTGAAATTTTCACTCGGCACAAATCAAACAAAAATGTTTCCATGGTGGGTATTGTTGTTTATTTTTATCAAATAAACAAAATAAAACCCAGAATAAATCATTAAAAACAAGAAATGAGCATAAAAGATGCCTCAGCGCAAGGGTTAATGTTAGTAAAAGAGCCCAAATTTCAAAAAATATTGCGAAAAACAACAATCATCCATTATAGAGTGAATGTTTGAGGTGTATAGAAGGCATTTATTTCATTTTTAGAAATTTTAATTTTTCACATTTTTCCATGAAAAGTGTCAATACCCCCCCTTTGGGTTCTTGGTGAAATTCTCACTCGGCACAAATCAAACAAAAATGTTTCCATGGTGTGTACTGTTGTTCATTTTCATCAAATAAACAAAATAAAACCCAGAATAAATCATTAAAGACAAGAAATGAGCATAAATGATGCCTCAGCGCAAGGGTTAATGTTAGTAAAAGAGCCCAAATTTCAAAAAAAATTGCGAAAAACAACAATCTTCCATTATAGAGTGAATGTTTGAGGTGTATAGAAGGCATTTATTTCATTTTTAGAAATTTTAATTTTTCACATTTTTCCATGAAAAGTGCCAATACCCCCCCCTTTGGGTTCTTGGTGAAATTCCAACTCGGCACAAATCAAACAAAAATGTTTCCATGGTGTGTATTGTTGTTCATTTCTATCAAATAAACAAAATAAAACCCAGAATAAATCATTAAAGACAAGAAATGAGCATAAAAGATGCCTCAGCGCAAGGGTTAATGTTAGTAAAGGAGCCCAAATTTCAAAAAATATTGCGAAAAACAACAATCTTCCATTATAGAGTGAATGTTTGAGGTGTACAGAAGGCATTTATTTCATTTTTAGAAATTTTAATTTTTCACATTTTTCCATGAAAAGTGCCAATACCCCCCCCTTTGGGTTCTAGGTGAAATTCTCACTCGACACATATCAAACAAAAATGTTTCCATGGTGTGTATTGTTGTTCATTTTCTTCAAATAAACAAAATAAAACCCAGAATAAATCATTAAAGACAAGAAATGAGCATAAATGATGCCTCAGCGCAAGGGTTAATGTTAGTAAAAGAGCCCAAATTTCAAAAAAAATTGCGAAAAACAACAATCTTCCATTATAGAGTGAATGTTTGAGGTGTATAGAAGGCATTTATTTCATTTTTAGAAATTTTAATTTTTCACATTTTTCCATGAAAAGTGCCAATACCCCCCCCTTTGGGTTCTTGGTGAAATTCCAACTCGGCACAAATCAAACAAAAATGTTTCCATGGTGTGTATTGTTGTTCATTTTCATATAATAAACAAAATAAAACCCAGAGTTAATCATTAAAGACAGGAAATGAGCATAAAAGATGCCTCAGCGCAAGTTTTAATGTTAGTAAAAGAGCCAAAATTTCAAAAAATATTGCGAAAAACAACAATCTTCCATTATAGAGTGAATGTTTGAGGTGTATAGAAGGCATTTATTTCATTTTTAGAAATTTTAATTTTTCACATTTTTCCATTAAAAGTGCCCCTTTGGGTTCTAGGTGAAATTCTCACTCGACACATATCAAACAAAAATGTTTCCATGGTGTGTATTGTTGTTCATTTTCTTCAAATAACCAAAATAAAACCCAGAGTTAATCATTAAAAACAGGAAATGAGCATTAAAGATGCCTAAGCGCAAGTGTTAATGTTAGTAAAAGCGCCCAAATTTCAAAAAATATTGCGAAAAACAACAATCTTCCATTATAGAGTGAATGTTGGAGGTGTATAGAAGGCATTTATTTCATTTTTAGAAATTTTAATTTTACACATTTTTCCATGAAAAGTGCCAATACCCCCCCCTTTGGGTTCTAGGTGAAATTCTCACTCGACACAATTCAAACAAAAATGTTTCCATGGTGTGTATTGTTGTTCATTTTCATCAAATAAACAAAATAAAACCCAGAATAAATCATTAAAGACAGGAAATGAGCATAAAAGATGCCTCAGCGCAAGTGTTAATGTTAGTAAAAGAGCCAAAATTTCAAAAAATATTGCGAAAAACAACAATCTTCCATTATAGAGTGAATGTTTGAGGTGTATAGAAGGCATTTATTTCATTTTTAGAAATTTTAATTTTTCACATTTTTCCATGAAAAGTGCCAATACCCCCCCCCCCTTTGGGTTCTACACGAAAATCACCCTGAACACAAATCAAACAAAAATGTTTCCATGGTGTGTCTTGTTGTTCATTTTCATATAATAAACAAAATAAAACCCAGAATATATCATTAAAGACAAGAAATGAGCATAAAAGATGCCTCAGCGCAAGGGTTAATGTTAGTAAAGGAGCCCAAATTTCAAAAAAATTGCGAAAAACAACAATCTTCCATTATAGAGTGAATGTTTGAGGTGTAAAGAAGGCATTTATTTCATTTTTAGAAATTTTAATTTTTCACATTTTTCCATTAAAAGTGCCCCTTTGGGTTCAAGGTGAAATTCTCACTCGACACATATCAAACAAAAATGTTTCCATGGTGTGTATTGTTGTTCATTTTCTTCAAATAACCAAAACAAAACCCAGAGTTAATCATTAAAAACAGGAAATGAGCATTAAAGATGCCTAAGCGCAAGTGTTAATGTTAGTAAAAGCGCCCAAATTTCAAAAAATATTGCGAAAAACAACAATCTTCCATTATAGAGTGAATGTTTGAGGTGTATAGAAGGCATTTATTTCATTTTTAGAAATTTTAATTTTTCGCATTTTTCCATGAAAAGTGCCAATACCCCCCCCTTTGGGTTCTACATGAAATTTTCACTCGACACAAATCAAACAAAAATGTTTCCATGGTGTGTATTGTTGTTCATTTTTATCAAATAAACAAAATAAAACCCAGAATAAATCATTAAAGACAGGAAATGAGCATAAAAGATGCCTCAGCGAAAGTGATAATGTTAGTCAAAGAGCCCAAATTTCAAAAAAAATTGCGAAAAACAACAATCTTCCATTAGAGAGTGAATGTTTGAGGTGTATAGAAGGCATTTATTTCATTTTTAGAAATTTTAATTTTTTACATTTTTCCGTGAAAAGTGCCAATACCCCCCCCTTTGGGTTCTAGGTGAAATTCTCACTCGACACAAATCAAACACAAATGTTTCCATGGTGTGTATTGTTGTTCATTTTCATCAAATAAACAAAATAAAACCCAGAATAAATCATTAAAGACAGGAAATGAGCATAAAAGATGCCTCAGCGCAAGTGTTAATGTTAGTAAAAGAGCCCAAATTTCAAAAAATATTGCGAAAAACAACAATCTTCCATTATAGAGTGAATGTTTGAGGTGTATAGAAGGCATTTATTTCATTTTTAGAAATTTTAATTTTTCACATTTTTCCATGAAAAGTGCCAATACCCCCCCTTTGGGTTCGACATGAAAATCTCACTCGACACAAATCAAACAAAAATTTTTCCATGGTGTGTATTGTTGTTCATTTTCATCAAATAAACAAAATAAAACCCAGAATAAATCATTAAAGACAAGAAATGAGCATAAAAGATGCCTCAGCGAAAGTGTTAATGTTAGTAAAAGAGCCCAAATTTCAAAAAATATTGCGAAAAACAACAATCTTCCATTCTAGAGTGAATGTTTGAGTTGTATAGAAGGCATTTATTTCATTTTTAGAAATTTTAATTTTTCACATTTTTCCATCAAAAGTGCCAATACCCCCCCCTTTGGGTTCTTGGTGAAATTTTCACTCGGCACAAATCAAACAAAAATGTTTCCATGGTGGGTATTGTTGTTTATTTTTATCAAATAAACAAAATAAAACCCAGAATAAATCATTAAAAACAAGAAATGAGCATAAAAGATGCCTCAGCGCAAGGGTTAATGTTAGTAAAAGAGCCCAAATTTCAAAAAATATTGCGAAAAACAACAATCATCCATTATAGAGTGAATGTTTGAGGTGTATAGAAGGCATTTATTTCATTTTTAGAAATTTTAATTTTTCACATTTTTCCATGAAAAGTGTCAATACCCCCCCTTTGGGTTCTTGGTGAAATTCTCACTCGGCACAAATCAAACAAAAATGTTTCCATGGTGTGTACTGTTGTTCATTTTCATCAAATAAACAAAATAAAACCCAGAATAAATCATTAAAGACAAGAAATGAGCATAAATGATGCCTCAGCGCAAGGGTTAATGTTAGTAAAAGAGCCCAAATTTCAAAAAAAATTGCGAAAAACAACAATCTTCCATTATAGAGTGAATGTTTGAGGTGTATAGAAGGCATTTATTTCATTTTTAGAAATTTTAATTTTTCACATTTTTCCATGAAAAGTGCCAATACCCCCCCCTTTGGGTTCTTGGTGAAATTCCAACTCGGCACAAATCAAACAAAAATGTTTCCATGGTGTGTATTGTTGTTCATTTTTATCAAATAAACAAAATAAAACCCAGAATAAATCATTAAAGACAAGAAATGAGCATAAAAGATGCCTCAGCGCAAGGGTTAATGTTAGTAAAGGAGCCCAAATTTCAAAAAATATTGCGAAAAACAACAATCTTCCATTATAGAGTGAATGTTTGAGGTGTACAGAAGGCATTTATTTCATTTTTAGAAATTTTAATTTTTCACATTTTTCCATGAAAAGTGCCAATACCCCCCCCTTTGGGTTCTAGGTGAAATTCTCACTCGACACATATCAAACAAAAATGTTTCCATGGTGTGTATTGTTGTTCATTTTCTTCAAATAAACAAAATAAAACCCAGAGTTAATCATTAAAGACAGGAAATGAGCATAAAAGATGCCTCAGCGCAAGTTTTAATGTTAGTAAAAGAGCCAAAATTTCAAAAAATATTGCGAAAAACAACAATCTTCCATTATAGAGTGAATGTTTGAGGTGTATAGAAGGCATTTTTTTCATTTTTAGAAATTTTAATTTTTCACATTTTTCCATTAAAAGTGCCCCTTTGGGTTCTAGGTGAAATTCTCACTCGACACATATCAAACAAAAATGTTTCCATGGTGTGTATTGTTGTTCATTTTCTTCAAATAACCAAAATAAAACCCAGAGTTAATCATTAAAAACAGGAAATGAGCATTAAAGATGCCTAAGCGCAAGTGTTAATGTTAGTAAAAGCGCCCAAATTTCAAAAAATATTGCGAAAAACAACAATCTTCCATTATAGAGTGAATGTTTGAGGTGTATAGAAGGCATTTATTTCATTTTTAGAAATTTTAATTTTACACATTTTTCCATGAAAAGTGCCAATACCCCCCCCTTTGGGTTCTAGGTGAAATTCTCACTCGACACAATTCAAACAAAAATGTTTCCATGGTGTGTATTGTTGTTCATTTTCCTCAAATAAACAAAATAAAACCCAGAATAAATCATTAAAGACAGGAAATGAGCATAAAAGATGCCTCTGCGCAAGTGTTAATGTTAGTAAAAGAGCCAAAATTTCAAAAAATATTGCGAAAAACAACAATCTTCCATTATAGAGTGAATGTTTGAGGTGTATAGAAGGCATTTATTTCATTTTTAGAAATTTTAATTTTTCACATTTTTCCATGAAAAGTGCCAATACCCCCCCCCCTTTGGGTTCTACACGAAAATCACCCTGATCACAAATCAAACAAAAATGTTTCCATGGTGTGTCTTGTTGTTCATTTTCATATAATAAACAAAATAAAACCCAGAATATATCATTAAAGACAAGAAATGAGCATAAAAGATGCCTCAGCGCAAGGGTTAATGTTAGTAAAGGAGCCCAAATTTCAAAAAAATTGCGAAAAACAACAATCTTCCATTATAGAGTGAATGTTTGAGGTGTACAGAAGGCATTTATTTCATTTTTAGAAATTTTAATTTTTCACATTTTTCCATTAAAAGTGCCCCTTTGGTTTCTAGGTGAAATTCTCACTCGACACATATCAAACAAAAATGTTTCCATGGTGTGTATTGTTGTTCATTTTCTTCAAATAACCAAAACAAAACCCAGAGTTAATCATTAAAAACAGGAAATGAGCATTAAAGATGCCTAAGCGCAAGTGTTAATGTTAGTAAAAGCGCCTAAATTTCAAAAAATATTGCGAAAAACAACAATCTTCCATTATAGAGTGAATGTTTGAGGTGTATAGAAGGCATTTATTTCATTTTTAGAAATTTTAATTTTACACATTTTTCCATGAAAAGTGCCAATACCCCCCCCTTTGGGTTCTAGGTGAAATTCTCACTCGACACAAATAAACAAAAATGTTTCCATGGTGTGTATTGTTGTTCATTTTCATCAAATAAACAAAATAAAACCCAGAATAAATCATTAAAGACAGGAAATGAGCATAAAAGATGCCTCAGCGCAAGTGTTAATGTTAGTAAAGGAGCCCAAATTTCAAAAAAATTGCGAAAAACAACAATCTTCCATTATAGAGTGAATGTTTGAGGTGTATAGAAGGCATTTATTTCATTTTTAGAAATTTTAATTTTTCGCATTTTTCCATGAAAAGTGCCAATACCCCCCCCTTTGGGTTCTACATGAAATTTTCACTCGACACAAATCAAACAAAAATGTTTCCATGGTGTGTATTGTTCATTTTTATCAAATAAACAAAATAAAACCCAGAATAAATCATTAAAGACAGGAAATGAGCATAAAAGATGCCTCAGCGAAAGTGATAATGTTAGTAAAAGAGCCCAAATTTCAAAAAATATTGCGAAAAACAACAATCTTCCATTCTAGAGTGAATGTTTGAGGTGTATGGAAGGCATTTATTTCATTTTTAGAAATTTTAATTTTTCGCATTTTTCCATGAAAAGTGCCAATACCCCCCCCTTTGGGTTCTACATGAAATTTTCACTCGACACAAATCAAACAAAAATGTTTCCATGGTGTGTATTGTTCATTTTCATCAAATAAACAAAATAAAACCCAGAATAAATCATTAAAGACAGGAAATGAGCATAAAAGATGCCTCAGCGAAAGTGATAATGTTAGTCAAAGAGCCCAAATTTCAAAAAAAATTGCGAAAAACAACAATCTTCCATTAGAGAGTGAATGTTTGAGGTGTATAGAAGGCATTTATTTCATTTTTAGAAATTTTAATTTTTTACATTTTTCCGTGAAAAGTGCCAATACCCCCCCCCTTTGGGTTCTAGGTGAAATTCTCACTCGACACAAATCAAACACAAATGTTTCCATGGTGTGTATTGTTGTTCATTTTCATCAAATAAACAAAATAAAACCCAGAATAAATCATTAAAGACAGGAAATGAGCATAAAAGATGCCTCAGCGCAAGTGTTAATGTTAGTAAAAGAGCCCAAATTTCAAAAAATATTGCGAAAAACAACAATCTTCCATTATAGAGTGAATGTTTGAGGTGTATAGAAGGCATTTATTTCATTTTTAGAAATTTTAATTTTTCACATTTTTCCATGAAAAGTGCCAATACCCCCCCTTTGGGTTCGACATGAAAATCTCACTCGACACAAATCAAACAAAAATTTTTCCATGGTGTGTATTGTTGTTCATTTTCATCAAATAAACAAAATAAAACCCAGAATAAATCATTAAAGACAAGAAATGAGCATAAAAGATGCCTCAGCGAAAGTGTTAATGTTAGTAAAAGAGCCCAAATTTCAAAAAATATTGCGAAAAACAACAATCTTCCATTCTAGAGTGAATGTTTGAGTTGTATAGAAGGCATTTATTTCATTTTTAGAAATTTTAATTTTTCACATTTTTCCATCAAAAGTGCCAATACCCCCCCCTTTGGGTTCTTGGTGAAATTTTCACTCGGCACAAATCAAACAAAAATGTTTCCATGGTGGGTATTGTTGTTTATTTTTATCAAATAAACAAAATAAAACCCAGAATAAATCATTAAAAACAAGAAATGAGCATAAAAGATGCCTCAGCGCAAGGGTTAATGTTAGTAAAAGAGCCCAAATTTCAAAAAATATTGCGAAAAACAACAATCATCCATTATAGAGTGAATGTTTGAGGTGTATAGAAGGCATTTATTTCATTTTTAGAAATTTTAATTTTTCACATTTTTCCATGAAAAGTGTCAATACCCCCCCTTTGGGTTCTTGGTGAAATTCTCACTCGGCACAAATCAAACAAAAATGTTTCCATGGTGTGTACTGTTGTTCATTTTCATCAAATAAACAAAATAAAACCCAGAATAAATCATTAAAGACAAGAAATGAGCATAAATGATGCCTCAGCGCAAGGGTTAATGTTAGTAAAAGAGCCCAAATTTCAAAAAAAATTGCGAAAAACAACAATCTTCCATTATAGAGTGAATGTTTGAGGTGTATAGAAGGCATTTATTTCATTTTTAGAAATTTTAATTTTTCACATTTTTCCATGAAAAGTGCCAATACCCCCCCCTTTGGGTTCTTGGTGAAATTCCAACTCGGCACAAATCAAACAAAAATGTTTCCATGGTGTGTATTGTTGTTCATTTTTATCAAATAAACAAAATAAAACCCAGAATAAATCATTAAAGACAAGAAATG
This sequence comes from Hetaerina americana, assembly GCF_022747635.1. Lineage (NCBI taxonomy): Eukaryota > Metazoa > Arthropoda > Insecta > Odonata > Calopterygidae > Hetaerina > Hetaerina americana. Next base: position 14,541 of record NW_027287057.1, read on the forward strand.
AGCATAAAAGATGCCTCAGCGCAAGGGTTAATGTTAGTAAAGGAGCCCAAATTTCAAAAAATATTGCGAAAAACAACAATCTTCCATTATAGAGTGAATGTTTGAGGTGTACAGAAGGCATTTATTTCATTTTTAGAAATTTTAATTTTTCACATTTTTCCATGAAAAGTGCCAATACCCCCCCCTTTGGGTTCTAGGTGAAATTCTCACTCGACACATATCAAACAAAAATGTTTCCATGGTGTGTATTGTTGTTCATTTTCTTCAAATAAACAAAATAAAACCCAGAGTTAATCATTAAAGACAGGAAATGAGCATAAAAGATGCCTCAGCGCAAGTTTTAATGTTAGTAAAAGAGCCAAAATTTCAAAAAATATTGCGAAAAACAACAATCTTCCATTATAGAGTGAATGTTTGAGGTGTATAGAAGCCATTTTTTTCATTTTTAGAAATTTTAATTTTTCACATTTTTCCATTAAAAGTGCCCCTTTGGGTTCTAGGTGAAATTCTCACTCGACACATATCAAACAAAAATGTTTCCATGGTGTGTATTGTTGTTCATTTTCTTCAAATAACCAAAATAAAACCCAGAGTTAATCATTAAAAACAGGAAATGAGCATTAAAGATGCCTAAGCGCAAGTGTTAATGTTAGTAAAAGCGCCCAAATTTCAAAAAATATTGCGAAAAACAACAATCTTCCATTATAGAGTGAATGTTTGAGGTGTATAGAAGGCATTTATTTCATTTTTAGAAATTTTAATTTTACACATTTTTCCATGAAAAGTGCCAATACCCCCCCCTTTGGGTTCTAGGTGAAATTCTCACTCGACACAATTCAAACAAAAATGTTTCCATGGTGTGTATTGTTGTTCATTTTCCTCAAATAAACAAAATAAAACCCAGAATAAATCATTAAAGACAGGAAATGAGCATAAAAGATGCCTCAGCGCAAGTGTTAATGTTAGTAAAAGAGCCAAAATTTCAAAAAATATTGCGAAAAACAACAATCTTCCATTATAGAGTGAATGTTTGAGGTGTATAGAAGGCATTTATTTCATTTTTAGAAATTTTAATTTTTCACATTTTTCCATGAAAAGTGCCAATACCCCCCCCCCTTTGGGTTCTACACGAAAATCACCCTGATCACAAATCAAACAAAAATGTTTCCATGGTGTGTCTTGTTGTTCATTTTCATATAATAAACAAAATAAAACCCAGAATATATCATTAAAGACAAGAAATGAGCATAAAAGATGCCTCAGCGCAAGGGTTAATGTTAGTAAAGGAGCCCAAATTTCAAAAAAATTGCGAAAAACAACAATCTTCCATTATAGAGTGAATGTTTGAGGTGTACAGAAGGCATTTATTTCATTTTTAGAAATTTTAATTTTTCACATTTTTCCATTAAAAGTGCCCCTTTGGGTTCTAGGTGAAATTCTCACTCGACACATATCAAACAAAAATGTTTCCATGGTGTGTATTGTTGTTCATTTTCTTCAAATAACCAAAACAAAACCCAGAGTTAATCATTAAAAACAGGAAATGAGCATTAAAGATGCCTAAGCGCAAGTGTTAATGTTAGTAAAAGCGCCCAAATTTCAAAAAATATTGCGAAAAACAACAATCTTCCATTATAGAGTGAATGTTTGAGGTGTATAGAAGGCATTTATTTCATTTTTAGAAATTTTAATTTTACACATTTTTCCATGAAAAGTGCCAATACCCCCCCCTTTGGGTTCTAGGTGAAATTCTCACTCGACACAAATAAACAAAAATGTTTCCATGGTGTGTATTGTTGTTCATTTTCATCAAATAAACAAAATAAAACCCAGAATAAATCATTAAAGACAGGAAATGAGCATAAAAGATGCCTCAGCGCAAGTGTTAATGTTAGTAAAAGAGCCAAAATTTCAAAAAATATTGCGAAAAACAACAATCTTCCATTCTAGAGTGAATGTTTGAGGTGTATAGAAGGCATTTATTTCATTTTTAGAAATTTTAATTTTTCGCATTTTTCCATGAAAAGTGCCAATACCCCCCCCTTTGGGTTCTACATGAAATTTTCACTCGACACAAATCAAACAAAAATGTTTCCATGGTGTGTATTGTTCATTTTTATCAAATAAACAAAATAAAACCCAGAATAAATCATTAAAGACAGGAAATGAGCATAAAAGATGCCTCAGCGAAAGTGATAATGTTAGTAAAAGAGCCCAAATTTCAAAAAATATTGCGAAAAACAACAATCTTCCATTCTAGAGTGAATGTTTGAGGTGTATGGAAGGCATTTATTTCATTTTTAGAAATTTTAATTTTTCACATTTTTCCATGAAAAATGCCAATACCCCCCCCTTTGGGTTCTTGGTGAAATTCTCACTCGGCACAAATCAAACAAAAATGTTTCCATGGTGTGTATTGTTGTTCATTTTTATCGAATAAACAAAATAAAACCCAGAATAAATCATTGAAGACAAGAAATGAGCATAAAAGATGCCTCAGCGCAAGGGTTAATGTTAGTAAAAGAGCCCAAATTTCCAAAAAAAAATTGCGAAAAACAACAATCTTCCATTATAGAGTGAATGTTTGAGGTGTATAGAAGGCATTTATTTCATTTTTAGAAATTTTAATTTTTCACATTTTTCCATGAAAAGAGCCAATACCCCCCCCTTTGGGTTCTAGGTGAAATTCTCACTCGACACAATTCAAACAAAAATGTTTCCATGGTGTGTATTGTTGTTCATTTTCATCAAATAAACAAAATAAAACCCAGAATAAATCATTAAAGACAGGAAATGAGCATAAAAGATGCCTCAGCGCAAGTGTTAATGTTAGTAAAAGAGCCAAAATTTCAAAAAATATTGCGAAAAACAACAATCTTCCATTATAGAGTGAATGTTTGAGGTGTATAGAAGGCATTTATTTCATTTTTAGAAATTTTAATTTTTCACATTTTTCCATGAAAAGTGCCAATACCCCCCCCCCTTTGGGTTCTACACGAAAATCACCCTGAACACAAATCAAACAAAAATGTTTCCATGGTGTGTCTTGTTGTTCATTTTCATATAATAAACAAAATAAAACCCAGAATATATCATTAAAGACAAGAAATGAGCATAAAAGATGCCTCAGCGCAAGGGTTAATGTTAGTAAAGGAGCCCAAATTTCAAAAAAATTGCGAAAAACAACAATCTTCCATTATAGAGTGAATGTTTGAGGTGTACAGAAGGCATTTATTTCATTTTTAGAAATTTTAATTTTTCACATTTTTCCATTAAAAGTGCCCCTTTGGGTTCTAGGTGAAATTCTCACTCGACACATATCAAACAAAAATGTTTCCATGGTGTGTATTGTTGTTCATTTTCTTCAAATAACCAAAACAAAACCCAGAGTTAATCATTAAAAACAGGAAATGAGCATTAAAGATGCCTAAGCGCAAGTGTTAATGTTAGTAAAAGCGCCCAAATTTCAAAAAATATTGCGAAAAACAACAATCTTCCATTATAGAGTGAATGTTTGAGGTGTATAGAAGGCATTTATTTCATTTTTAGAAATTTTAATTTTACACATTTTTCCATGAAAAGTGCCAATACCCCCCCCTTTGGGTTCTAGGTGAAATTCTCACTCGACACAAATAAACAAAAATGTTTCCATGGTGTGTATTGTTGTTCATTTTCATCAAATAAACAAAATAAAACCCAGAATAAATCATTAAAGACAGGAAATGAGCATAAAAGATGCCTCAGCGCAAGTGTTAATGTTAGTAAAAGAGCCAAAATTTCAAAAAATATTGCGAAAAACAACAATCTTCCATTCTAGAGTGAATGTTTGAGGTGTATAGAAGGCATTTATTTCATTTTTAGAAATTTTAATTTTTCGCATTTTTCCATGAAAAGTGCCAATACCTTTGGGTTCTACATGAAATTTTCACTCGACACAAATCAAACAAAAATGTTTCCATGGTGTGTATTGTTCATTTTTATCAAATAAACAAAATAAAACCCAGAATAAATCATCAAAGACAGGAAATGAGCATAAAAGATGCCTCAGCGAAAGTGATAATGTTAGTAAAAGAGCCCAAATTTCAAAAAATATTGCGAAAAACAACAATCTTCCATTCTAGAGTGAATGTTTGAGGTGTATGGAAGGCATTTATTTCATTTTTAGAAATTTTAATTTTTCACATTTTTCCATGAAAAATGCCAATACCCCCCCCTTTGGGTTCTTGGTGAAATTCTCACTCGGCACAAATCAAACAAAAATGTTTCCATGGTGTGTATTGTTGTTCATTTTCATCGAATAAACAAAATAAAACCCAGAATAAATCATTAAAGACAGGAAATGAGCATAAAAGATGCCTCAGCGCAAGTGGTAATGTTAGTAAAAGAGCCCAAATTTCAAAAAATATTGCGAAAAACAACAATCTTCCATTCTAGAGTGAATGTTTGAAGTGTATAGAAGGCATTTATTTGATTTTTAGAAATTTTAATTTTTCACATTTTTCCATGAAAAGTGCCAATACCCCCCCCTTTGGGTTCGACATGAAAATCTCACTCGACACAAATCAAACAAAAATGTTTCCATGGTGTGTATTGTTGTTCATTTTCATCAAATAAACAAAATAAAACCCAGAATAAATCATTAAAAACAAGAAATGAGCATAACAGATGCCTCAGCGAAAGTGTTAATGTTAGTAAAAGAGCCCAAATTTCAAAAAAAATTGCGAAAAACAACAATCTTCCATTAGAGAGTGAATGTTTGAGGTGTATAGAAGGCATTTATTTCATTTTTAGAAATTTTAATTTTTCACATTTTTCCATCAAAAGTGCCAATACCCCCCCCTTTGGGTTCTTGGTGAAATTTTCACTCGGCACAAATCAAACAAAAATGTTTCCATGGTGTGTATTGTTGTTCATTTTTATCAAATAAACAAAATAAAACCCAGAATAAATCATTAAAAACAAGAAATGAGCATAAAAGATGCCTCAGCGCAAGGGTTAATGTTAGTAAAAGAGCCCAAATTTTCAAAAAAAAATTGCGAAAAACAACAATCTTCCATTATAGAGTGAATGTTTGAGGTGTATAGAAGGCATTTATTTCATTTTTAGAAATTTTAATTTTTCACATTTTTCCATGAAAAGTGCCAATACCCCCCCCTTTGGGTTCTTGGTGAAATTCTCACTCGGCACAAATCAAACGAAAATGTTTCCATGGTGTGTATTGTTGTTCATTTTTATCAAATAAACAAAATAAAACCCAGAATAAATCATTAAAGACAAGAAATGAGCATAAAAGATGCCTCAGCGCAAGGGTTAATGTTAGTAAAAGAGCCCAAATTTCAAAAAAAATTGCGAAAAACAACAATCTTCCATTATAGAGTGAATGTTTGAGGTGTATAGAAGGCATTTATTTCATTTTTAGAAATTTTAATTTTTCACATTTTTCCATGAAAAGTGCCAATACCCCCCCCTTTGGGTTCTAGGTGAAATTCTCACTCGACGCAAATCAAACAAAAATGTTTCCATGGTGTGTATTGTTGTTCATTTTCATCAAATAAACAAAATAAAACCCAGAATAAATCATTAAAGACAGGAAATGAGCATAAAAGATGCCTCAGCGCAAGTGTTAATGTTAGTCAAAGAGCCCAAATTTCAAAAAATATTGCGAAAAACAACAATCTTCCATTATAGAGTGAATGTTTGAGGTGTATAGAAGGCATTTATTTGATTTTTAGAAATTTTAATTTTTCACATTTTTCCATGAAAAGTGCCAATACCCCCCCCTTTGGGTTCGACATGAAAATCTCACTCGACACAAATCAAACAAAAATGTTTCCATGGTGTGTATTGTTGTTCATTTTCATCAAATAAACAAAATAAAACCCAGAATAAATCATTAAAAACAAGAAATGAGCATAACAGATGCCTCAGCGAAAGTGTTAATGTTAGTAAAAGAGCCCAAATTTCAAAAAAAATTGCGAAAAACAACAATCTTCCATTAGAGAGTGAATGTTTGAGGTGTATAGAAGGCATTTATTTCATTTTTAGAAATTTTAATTTTTCACATTTTTCCATCAAAAGTGCCAATACCCCCCCCTTTGGGTTCTTGGTGAAATTTTCACTCGGCACAAATCAAACAAAAATGTTTCCATGGTGTGTATTGTTGTTCATTTTTATCAAATAAACAAAATAAAACCCAGAATAAATCATTAAAAACAAGAAATGAGCATAAAAGATGCCTCAGCGCAAGGGTTAATGTTAGTAAAAGAGCCCAAATTTCCAAAAAAAAATTGCGAAAAACAACAATCTTCCATTATAGAGTGAATGTTTGAGGTGTATAGAAGGCATTTATTTCATTTTTAGAAATTTTAATTTTTCACATTTTTCCATGAAAAGTGCCAATACCCCCCCCTTTGGGTTCTAGGTGAAATTCTCACTCGACGCAAATCAAACAAAAATGTTTCCATGGTGTGTATTGTTGTTCATTTTCATCAAATAAACAAAATAAAACCCAGAATAAATCATTAAAGACAGGAAATGAGCATAAAAGATGCCTCAGCGCAAGTGTTAATGTTAGTAAAAGAGCCCAAATTTCAAAAAATATTGCGAAAAACAACAATCTTCCATTATAGAGTGAATGTTTGAGGTGTATAGAAGGCATTTATTTGATTTTTAGAAATTTTAATTTTTCACATTTTTCCATGAAAAGTGCCAATACCCCCCCCTTTGGGTTCGACATGAAAATCTCACTCGACACAAATCAAACAAAAATGTTTCCATGGTGTGTATTGTTGTTCATTTTCATCAAATAAACAAAATAAAACCCAGAATAAATCATTAAAAACAAGAAATGAGCATAAAAGATGCCTCAGCGCAAGGGTTAATGTTAGTAAAAGAGCCCAAATTTCAAAAAATATTGCGAAAAACAACAATCTTCCATTATAGAGTGAATGTTTGAGGTGTATAGAAGGCATTTATTTCATTTTTAGAAATTTTAATTTTTCACATTTTTCCATGAAAAGTGTCAATACCCCCCCTTTGGGTTCTTGGTGAAATTCTCACTCGGCACAAATCAAACAAAAATGTTTCCATGGTGTGTATTGTTGTTCATTTTTATCAAATAAACAAAATAAAACCCAGAATAAATCATTAAAGACAAGAAATGAGCATATAAGATGCCTCAGCGCAAGGGTTAATGTTAGTAAAAGAGCCCAAATTTCAAAAAAAATTGCGAAAAATAACAATCTTCCATTCTAGAGTGAATGTTTTAGGTGTATAGAAGGCATTTATTTCATTTTTAGAAATTTTAATTTTTCACATTTTTCCATGAAAAGTGCCAATACCCCCCCTTTGGGTTTTTGGTGAAATTCTCACTCGGCACAAATCAAACAAAAATGTTTCCATGGTGTGTATTGTTGTTCATTTTTATCAAATAAACAAAATAAAACCCAGAATAAATCATTAAAGACAAGAAATGAGCATAAAAGATGCCTCAGCGCAAGGGTTAATGTTAGTAAAAGAGCCCAAATTTCAAAAAAAATTGCGAAAAACAACAATCTTCCATTATAGAGTGAATGTTTGAGGTGTATAGAAGGCATTTATTTCATTTTTAGAAATTTTAATTTTTCACATTTTTCCATGAAAAGTGCCAATACCCCCCCCTTTGGGTTCTAGGTGAAATTCTCACTCGACACATATCAAACAAAAATGTTTCCATGGTGTGTATTGTTGTTCATTTTCTTCAAATAAACAAAATAAAACCCAGAGTTAATCATTAGACAGGAAATGAGCATAAAAGATGCCTCAGCGCAAGTTTTAAAGTTAGTAAAAGAGCCAAAATTTCAAAAAATATTGCGAAAAACAACAATCTTCCATTATAGAGTGAATGTTTGAGGTGTATAGAAGGCATTTATTTCATTTTTAGAAATTTTAATTTTTCACATTTTTCCATGAAAAGTGCCCCTTTGGGTTCTAGGTGAAATTCTCACTCCACACAAATCAAACAAAAATGTTTCCATGGTGTGTATTGTTGTTCATTTTCTTCAAATAAACAAAATAAAACCCAGAGTTAATCATTAAAGACAGGAAATAAGCATAAAAGATGCCTAAGCGCAAGTTTTAATGTTAGTAAAAGAGCCCAAATTTCAAAAAATATTGCGAAAAACAAATATCTTCCATTATAGAGTGAATGTTTGAGGTGTATAGAATGCATTTATTTCATTTTTAGAAATTTTAATTTTTCACATTTTTCCATTAAAAGTGCCCCTTTGGGTTCTAGGTGAAATTCTCACTCGACACATATCAAACAAAAATGTTTCCATGGTGTGTATTGTTGTTCATTTTCTTCAAATAAACAAAATAAAACCCAGAGTTAATCATTAAAAACAGGAAATGAGCATAAAAGATGCCTAAGCGCAAGTGTTAATATTAGTAAAAGCGCCCAAATTTCAAAAAATATTGCGAAAAACAACAATCTTCCATTATAGAGTGAATGTTTGAGGTGTATAGAAGGCATTTATTTCATTTTTAGAAATTTTAATTTTTCACATTTTTCCATGAAAAGTGCCAATACCCCCCCCTTTGGGTTCTAGGTGAAATTCTCACTCGACGCAAATCAAACAAAAATGTTTCCATGGTGTGTATTGTTGTTCATTTTCTTCAAATAAACAAAATAAAACCCAGAGTTAATCATTAAAAACAGGAAATGAGCATAAAAGATGCCTCAGCGCAAGTGTTAATGTTAGTCAAAGAGCCCAAATTTCAAAAAATATTGCGAAAAACAACAATCTTCCATTATAGAGTGAATGTTTGAGGTGTATAGAAGGCATTTATTTCATTTTTAGAAATTTTAATTTTTCACATTTTTCCATGAAAAGTGCCAATACCCCCCCCTTTGGGTTCTAGGTGAAATTCTCACTCGACGCAAATCAAACAAAAATGTTTCCATGGTGTGTATTGTTGTTCATTTTCATCAAATAAACAAAATAAAACCCAGAATAAATCATTAAAGACAGGAAATGAGCATAAAAGATGCCTCAGCGCAAGGGTTAATGTTAGTAAAAGAGCCAAAATTTCAAAAAATATTGCGAAAAACAACAATCTTCCATTATAGAGTGAATGTTTGAGGTGTATAGAAGGCATTTATTTCATTTTTAGAAATTTTAATTTTTCACATTTTTCCATGAAAAGTGCCAATACCCCCCCCTTTGGGTTCTACATGAAAATCTCACTCGACACAAATCAAACAAAAATGTTTCCATGGTGTGTATTGTTGTTCATTTTTATCAAATAAACAAAATAAAACCCAGAATAAATCTTTAAGACAAGAAATGAGCATAAAAGATGCCTCAGCGCAAGGGTTAATGTTAGTAAAAGAGCCCAAATTTCAAAAAAAATTGCGAAAAACAACAATCTTCCATTATAGAGTGAATGTTTGAGGTGTATAGAAGGCATTTATTTCATTTTTAGAAATTTTAATTTTTCACATTTTTCCATCAAAAGTGCCAATACCCCCCCTTTGGGTTCTTGGTGAAATTTTCTCTCGGCACAAATCAAACAAAAATGTTTCCATGGTGTGTATTGTTGTTCATTTTTATCAAATAAACAAAATAAAACCCAGAATAAATCATTAAAAACAAGAAATGAGCATAAAAGATGCCTCAGCGCAAGGGTTAATGTTAGTAAAAGAGCCCAAATTTCAAAAAATATTGCGAAAAACAACAATCATCCATTATAGAGTGAATGTTTGAGGTGTATAGAAGGCATTTATTTCATTTTTAGAAATTTTAATTTTTCACATTTTTCCATGAAAAGTGCCAATACCCCCCCCTTTGGGTTCTTGGTGAAATTCTCACTCGGCACAAATCAAACGAAAATGTTTCCATGGTGTGTATTGTTGTTCATTTTTATCAAATAAACAAAATAAAACCCAGAATAAATCATTAAAGACAAGAAATGAGCATAAAAGATGCCTCAGCGCAAGGGTTAATGTTAGTAAAAGAGCCCAAATTTCAAAAAAAATTGCGAAAAACAACAATCTTCCATTATAGAGTGAATGTTTGAGGTGTACAGAAGGCATTTATTTCATTTTTAGAAATTTTAATTTTTCACATTTTTCCATGAAAAGTGCCAATACCCCCCCCTTTGGGTTCTAGGTGAAATTCTCACTCGACACAAATCAAACAAAAATGTTTCCATGGTGTGTATTGTTGTTCATTTTCATCAAATAAACAAAATAAAACCCAGAATAAATCATTAAAGACAAGAAATGAGCATAAAAGATGCCTCAGCGCAAGTGTTATTGTTAGTCAAAGAGCCCAAATTTCAAAAAATATTGCGAAAAACAACAATCTTCCATTATAGAAAGAATGTTTGAGGTGTATAGAAGGCATTTATTTCATTTTTAGAAATTTTAATTTTTCACATTTTTCCATGAAAAGTGCCAATACCCCCCCTTTTGGGTTTTTGGTGAAATTCTCACTCGGCACAAATCAAACAAAAATGTTTCCATGGTGTGTATTGTTGTTCATTTTTATCAAATAAACAAAATAAAACCCAGAATAAATCATTAAAGACAAGAAATGAGCATAAAAGATGCCTCAGCGCAAGTGTAATGTTAGTAAAAGTGCCCAAATTTCCAAAAATTTGCGAAAAACAACAATCTTCCATTATAGAGTGAATGTTTGAGGTGTATAGAAGGCATTTATTTCATTTTTAGAAATTTTTATTTTTCACATTTTTCCATGAAAAGTGCCAATACCCCCCTTTGGGTTCTAGGTGAAAATCTCACTCGACACAAATCAAACAAAAATGTTTCCATGGTGTGTATTGTTGTTCATTTTCATCAAATAAAAAAAATAAAACCCAGAATAAATCATTAAAGACAAGAAATGAGCTAAAAGATGCCTCAGCGCAAGTGTTTGTGTTAGTAAAAGAGCCCAAATTTCCAAAAATATTGCGAAAAACAACAATCTTCCATTATAGAGTGAATGTTTGAGGTGTTTAGAAGGCATTTATTTCAATTTTAGAAATTTTAATTTTCACATTTTTCCATTAAAAGTGCCCCTTTGGGTTCTAGGTGAAATTCTCACTCGACACATATCAAACAAAAATGTTTCCATGGTGTGTATTGTTGTTCATTTTCTTCAAATAAACGAAATAAAACCCAGAGTTAATCATTAAAGACAGGAAATGAGCATAAAAGATGCCTAAGCGCAAGTGTTAATGTTAGTAAAAGCGCCAAAATTTCAAAAAATATTGCGAAAAACAACAATCTTCCATTATAGAGTGAATGTTTGAGGTGTATAGAAGGCATTTATTTCATTTTTAGAAATTTTAATTTTTCACATTTTTCCATGAAAAGTGCCAATACTCCCCCGTTTGGGTTCTAGGTGAAAATCTCACTCGACACGAATCAAACAAAAATGTTTCCATGGTGTGTATTGTTGTTCATTTTCATCAAATAAACAAAATAAAACCCAAAATAAATCATTAAAGACAGGAAATGAGCATAAAAGATGCCTCAGCGCAAGTGTTAATGTTAGTAAAAGAGCCCAAATTTCAAAAAATATTGCGAAAAACAACAATCTTCCATTATAGAGTGAATGTTTGAGGTGTATAGAAGGCATTTATTTCATTTTTAGAAATTTTAATTTTTCACATTTTTCCATGAAAAGTGCCCCTTTGGGTTCTAGGTGAAATTCTCACTCCACACATATCAAAAAAAATGTTTCCATGGCGTGTATTGTTGTTCATTTTCTTCAAATAAACAAAATAAAACCCAGAGTTAATCATTAAAGACAGGAAATGAGCATAAAAGATGCCTAAGCGCAAGTTTTAATGTTAGTTAAAGAGCCCAAATTTCAAAAAATATTGCGAAAAACAAATATCTTCCATTATAGAGTGAATGTTTGAGGTGTATAGAAGGCATTTATTTCATTTTTAGAAATTTTAATTTTTCACATTTTTCCATTAAAGGTGCCCCTTTGGGTTCTAGGTGAAATTCTCACTCGACACATATCATACAAAAATGTTTCCATGGTGTGTATTGTTGTTCATTTTCTTCAAATAAACAAAATAAAACCCAGAGTTAATCATTAAAGACAGGAAATGAGCATAAAAGATGCCTAAGCGCAAGTGTTAATGTTAGTAAAAGAGCCCAAATTTCAAAAAATATTGCGAAAAACAACAATCTTCCATTATAGAGTGAATGTTTGAGGTGTATAGAAGGCATTTATTTCATTTTTAGAAATTTTAATTTTACACATTTTTCCATGAAAAGTGCCAATACCCCCCCCCCCTTTGGGTTCTAGGTGAAATTCTCACTCGACACAAATCAAACAAAAATGTTTCCATGGTGTGTATTGTTGTTCATTTTCATCAAATAAACAAAATAAAACCCAGAGTTAATCATTAAAGACAGGAAATGAGCATAAAAGATGCCTCAGCGCAAGTGTTAATGTTAGTAAAAGAGGCCAAATTTCAAAAAATATTGCGAAAAACAAGAATCTTCCATTATAGAGTGAATGTTTGAGGGGTATAGAAGGCATTTATTTCATTTTTAGAATTTTTAATTTTTCACATTTTTCCATGAAAAGTGCCAATACCCCTCCCTTTGGGTTCTAGGTGAAAATCTCACTCGACACAAATCACACAAAAATGTTTCCATGGTGTGTATTGTTGTTCAATTTCATCAAATAAACAAAATAAAACCCAGAATAAATCATTAAAGACAAGAAATGAGCATAAAAGATGCCTCAGCGCAAGTGTTAATGTTAGTAAAAGAGCCCAAATTTCAAAAAATATTGCGAAAAACAACAATCTTCAATTATAGAGTAAATGTTTGAGGTGTATAGAAGGCATTTATAACATTTTTAGAAATTTTAATTTTCACATTTCTCCATGAAAAGTGCCCCTTTGGGTTCTAGGTGAAATTCTCACTCGACACATATCAAACAAAAATGTTTCCATGGTGTGTATTGTTGTTCATTTTCTTCAAATAAACAAAATAAAACCCAGAGTTAATCATTAAAGACAGGAAATGAGCATAAAAGATGCCTCAGCGCAAGTGTTAATGTTAGTAAAAGAGCCCAAATTTCAAAAAATATTGCGAAAAACAACAATCTTCCATTATAGAGTGAATGTTTGAGGTGTATAGAAGGCATTTATTTCATTTTTAGAAATTTTAATTTTTCACATTTTTCCATGAAAAGTGCCCCTTTGGGTTCTAGGTGAAATTCTCACTCCACACATATCAAACAAAAATGTTTCCATGGTGTGTATTGTTGTTCATTTTCTTCAAATAAACAAAATAAAACCCAGAGTTAATCATTAAAGACAGGAAATGAGCATAAAAGATGCCTAAGCGCAAGTTTTAATGTTAGTTAAAGAGCCCAAATTTCAAAAAATATTGCGAAAAACAAATATCTTCCATTATAGAGTGAATTTTTGAGGTGTAAAGAAGGCATTTATTTCATTTTTACAAATTTTAATTTTTCACATTTTTCCATTAAAAGTGCCCCTTTGGGTTCTAGGTGAAATTCTCACTCGACACATATCAAACAAAAATGTTTCCATGGTGTGTATTGTTGTTCATTTTCTTCAAATAAACAAAATAAAACCCAGAGTTAATCATTAAAGACAGGAAATGAGCATAAAAGATGCCTAAGCGCAAGTGTTAATGTTAGTAAAAGCGCCCAAATTTCAAAAAATATTGCGAAAAACCACAATCTTCCATTATAGAGTGAATGTTTGAGGTGTATAGAAGGCATTTATTTCATTTTTAGAAATTTTAATTTTACACATTTTTCCATGAAAAGTGCCAATACCCCCCCCTTTGGGTTCTAGGTGAAATTCTCACTCGACACAAATCAAACAAAAATGTTTCCATGGTGTGTATTGTTGTTCATTTTCATCAAATAAACAAAATAAAACCCAGAGTTAATCATTAAAGACAGGAAATGAGCATAAAAGATGCCTCAGCGCAAGTTTTAATGTTAGTAAAAGAGGCCAAATTTCAAAAAATAATGCGAAAAACAACAATCTTCCATTATAGAGTGAATGTTTGAGGTGTACAGAAGGCATTTATTTCATTTTTAGAAATTTTAATTTTTCACATTTTTCCATTAAAAGTGCCCCTTTGGGTTCTAGGTGAAATTCTCACTCGACACATATCAAAAAAAAATGTTTCCATGCTGTGTATTGTTGTTCATTTTCTTCAAATAACCAAAACAAAACCCAGAGTTAATCATTAAAAACAGGAAATGAGCATTAAAGATGCCTAAGCGCAAGTGTTAATGTTAGTAAAAGCGCCCAAATTTCAAAAAATATTGCGAAAAACAACAATCTTCCATTATAGAGTGAATGTTTGAGGTGTATAGAAGGCATTTATTTCATTTTTAGAAATTTTAATTTTACACATTTTTCCATGAAAAGTGCCAATACCCCCCCCTTTGGGTTCTAGGTGAAATTCTCACTCGACACAAATAAACAAAAATGTTTCCATGGTGTGTATTGTTGTTCATTTTCATCAAATAAACAAAATAAAACCCAGAATAAATCATTAAAGACAGGAAATGAGCATAAAAGATGCCTCAGCGCAAGTGTTAATGTTAGTAAAAGAGCCAAAATTTCAAAAAATATTGCGAAAAACAACAATCTTCCATTCTAGAGTGAATGTTTGAGGTGTATAGAAGGCATTTATTTCATTTTTAGAAATTTTAATTTTTCACATTTTTCCATGAAAAGTGCCAATACCCCCCCCTTTGGGTTCTACATGAAATTTTCACTCGACACAAATCAAACAAAAATGTTTCCATGGTGTGTATTGTTCATTTTTATCAAATAAACAAAATAAAACCCAGAATAAATCATTAAAGACAGGAAATGAGCATAAAAGATGCCTCAGCGAAAGTGATAATGTTAGTAAAAGAGCCCAAATTTCAAAAAATATTGCGAAAAACAACAATCTTCCATTCTAGAGTGAATGTTTGAGGTGTATAGAAGGCATTTATTTCATTTTTAGAAATTTTAATTTTTCACATTTTTCCATGAAAAATGCCAATACCCCCCCCTTTGGGTTCTTGGTGAAATTCTCACTCGGCACAAATCAAACAAAAATGTTTCCATGGTGTGTATTGTTGTTCATTTTCATCAAATAAACAAAATAAAACCCAGAATAAATCATTAAAAACAAGAAATGAGCATAACAGATGCCTCAGCGAAAGTGTTAATGTTAGTAAAAGAGCCCAAATTTCAAAAAAAATTGCGAAAAACAACAATCTTCCATTAGAGAGTGAATGTTTGAGGTTTATAGAAGGCATTTATTTCATTTTTAGAAATTTTAATTTTTCACATTTTTCCATCAAAAGTGCCAATACCCCCCCCTTTGGGTTCTTGGTGAAATTTTCACTCGGCACCAATCAAACAAAAATGTTTCCATGGTGTGTATTGTTGTTCATTTTTATCAAATAAACAAAATAAAACCCAGAATAAATCATTAAAAACAAGAAATGAGCATAAAAGATGCCTCAGCGCAAGGGTTAATGTTAGTAAAAGAGCCCAAATTTCCAAAAAAAATTGCGAAAAACAACAATCTTCCATTATAGAGTGAATGTTTGAGGTGTATAGAAGGCATTTATTTCATTTTTAGAAATTTTAATTTTTCACATTTTTCCATGAAAAGTGCCAATACCCCCCCCTTTGGGTTCTAGGTGAAATTCTCACTCGACACAAATCAAACAAAAATGTTTCCATGGTGTGTATTGTTGTTCATTTTCATCAAATAAACAAAATAAAACCCAGAATAAATCATTAAAGACAGGAAATGAGCATAAAAGATGCCTCAGCGCAAGTGTTAATGTTAGTCAAAGAGCCCAAATTTCAAAAAATATTGCGAAAAACAACAATCTTCCATTATAGAGTGAATGTTTGAGGTGTATAGAAGGCATTTATTTCATTTTTAGAAATTTTAATTTTTCACATTTTTCCATGAAAAGTGCCAATACCCCCCCTTTGGGTTCTAGGTGAAATTCTCACTCGACGCAAATCAAACAAAAATGTTTCCATGGTGTGTATTGTTGTTCATTTTCATCAAATAAACAAAATAAAACCCAGAATAAATCATTAAAGACAGGAAATGAGCATAAAAGATGCCTCAGCGCAAGTGTTAATGTTAGTAAAAGAGCCCAAATTTCAAAAAATATTGCGAAAAACAACAATCTTCCATTATAGAGTGAATGTTTGAGGTGTATAGAAGGCATTTATTTGATTTTTAGAAATTTTAATTTTTCACATTTTTCCATGAAAAGTGCCAATACCCCCCCCTTTGGGTTCGACATGAAAATCTCACTCGACACAAATCAAACAAAAATGTTTCCATGGTGTGTATTGTTGTTCATTTTCATCAAATAAACAAAATAAAACCCAGAATAAATCATTAAAAACAAGAAATGAGCATAAAAGATGCCTCAGCGCAAGGGTTAATGTTAGTAAAAGAGCCCAAATATCAAAAAATATTGCGAAAAACAACAATCATCCATTATAGAGTGAATGTTTGAGGTGTATAGAAGGCATTTATTTCATTTTTAGAAATTTTAATTTTTCACATTTTTCCATGAAAAGTGTCAATACCCCCCCTTTGGGTTCTTGGTGAAATTCTCACTCGGCACAAATCAAACAAAAATGTTTCCATGGTGTGTATTGTTGTTCATTTTTATCAAATAAACAAAATAAAACCCAGAATAAATCATTAAAGACAAGAAATGAGCATATAAGATGCCTCAGCGCAAGGGTTAATGTTAGTAAAAGAGCCCAAATTTCAAAAAAAATTGCGAAAAATAACAATCTTCCATTCTAGAGTGAATGTTTGAGGTGTATAGAAGGCATTTATTTCATTTTTAGAAATTTTAATTTTTCACATTTTTCCATGAAAAGTGCCAATACCCCCCCTTTGGGTTTTTGGTGAAATTCTCACTCGGCACAAATCAAACAAAAATGTTTCCATGGTGTGTATTGTTGTTCATTTTTATCAAATAAACAAAATAAAACCCAGAATAAATCATTAAAGACAAGAAATGAGCATAAAAGATGCCTCAGCGCAAGGGTTAATGTTAGTAAAAGAGCCCAAATTTCAAAAAAAATTGCGAAAAACAACAATCTTCCATTATAGAGTGAATGTTTGAGGTGTATAGAAGGCATTTATTTCATTTTTAGAAATTTTAATTTTTCACATTTTTCCATGAAAAGTGCCAATACCCCCCCCTTTGGGTTCTTGGTGAAATTCCAACTCGGCACAAATCAAACAAAAATGTTTCCATGGTGTGTATTGTTGTTCATTTTTATCAAATAAACAAAATAAAACCCAGAATAAATCATTAAAGACAAGAAATGAGCATAAAAGATGCCTCAGCGCAAGGGTTAATGTTAGTAAAGGAGCCCAAATTTCAAAAAATATTGCGAAAAACAACAATCTTCCATTATAGAGTGAATGTTTGAGGTGTATAGAAGGCATTTATTTCATTTTTAGAAATTTTAATTTTTCACATTTTTCCATGAAAAGTGCCCCTTTGGGTTCTAGGTGAAATTCTCACTCCACACAAATCAAACAAAAATGTTTCCATGGTGTGTATTGTTGTTCATTTTCTTCAAATAAACAAAATAAAACCCAGAGTTAATCATTAAAGACAGGAAATGAGCATAAAAGATGCCTCAGCGCAAGTTTTAAAGTTAGTAAAAGAGCCAAAATTTCAAAAAATATTGCGAAAAACAACAATCTTCCATTATAGAGTGAATGTTTGAGGTGTATAGAAGGCATTTATTTCATTTTTAGAAATTTTAATTTTTCACATTTTTCCATGAAAAGTGCCCCTTTGGGTTCTAGGTGAAATTCTCACTCCACACAAATCAAACAAAAATGTTTCCATGGTGTGTATTGTTGTTCATTTTCTTCAAATAAACAAAATAAAACCCAGAGTTATTCATTAAAGACAGGAAATAAGCATAAAAGATGCCTAAGCGCAAGTTTTAATGTTAGTATAAGGGCCCAAATTTCAAAAAATATTGCGAAAAACAAATATCTTCCATTATAGAGTGAATGTTTGAGGTGTATAGAATGCATTTATTTCATTTTTAGAAATTTTAATTTTTCACATTTTTCCATTAAAAGTGCCCCTTTGGGTTCTAGGTGAAATTCTCACTCGACACATATCAAACAAAAATGTTTCCATGGTGTGTATTGTTGTTCATTTTCTTCAAATAAACAAAATTAAACCCAGAGTTAATCATTAAAAACAGGAAATGAGCATAAAAGATGCCTAAGCGCAAGTGTTAATGTTAGTATAAGAGCCCAAATTTCAAAAAATATTGCGAAAAACAACAATCTTCCATTCTAGAGTGAATGTTTGAGTTGTATAGAAGGCATTTATTTCATTTTTAGAAATTTTAATTTTTCACATTTTTCCATCAAAAGTGCCAATACCCCCCCCTTTGGGTTCTACGTGAAATTCTCACTCGACACAAATAAACAAAAATGTTTCCATGGTGTGTATTGTTGTTCATTTTCATCAAATAAACAAAATAAAACCCAGAATAAATCATTAAAGACAGGAAATGAGCATAAAAGATGCCTCAGCGCAAGTGTTAATGTTAGTCAAAGAGCCCAAATTTCAAAAAATATTGCGAAAAACAACAATCTTCCATTATAGAGTGAATGTTTGAGGTGTATAGAAGGCATTTATTTCATTTTTAGAAATTTTAATTTTTCACATTTTTCCATGAAAAGTGCCAATACCCCCCCCTTTGGGTTCTAGGTGAAATTCTCACTCGACGCAAATCAAACAAAAATGTTTCCATGGTGTGTATTGTTGTTCATTTTCATCAAATAAACAAAATAAAACCCAGAATAAATCATTAAAGACAGGAAATGAGCATAAAAGATGCCTCAGCGCTAGGGTTAATGTTAGTAAAAGAGCCAAAATTTCGAAAAATATTGCGAAAAACAACAATCTTCCATTATAGAGTGAATGTTTGAGGTGTATAGAAGGCATTTATTTCATTTTTAGAAATTTTGATTTTTCACATTTTTCCATGAAAAGTGCCAATACCCCCCCCTTTGGGTTCTACATGAAAATCTCACTCGACACAAATCAAACAAAAATGTTTCCATGGTGTGTATTGTTGTTCATTTTTATCAAATAAACAAAATAAAACCCAGAATAAATCTTTAAGACAAGAAATGAGCATAAAAGATGCCTCAGCGCAAGGGTTAATGTTAGTAAAAGAGCCCAAATTTCAAAAAATATTGCGAAAAACAACAATCATCCATTATAGAGTGAATGTTTGAGGTGTATAGAAGGCATTTATTTCATTTTTAGAAATTTTAATTTTTCACATTTTTCCATGAAAAGTGCCAATACCCCCCCCTTTGGGTTCTTGGTGAAATTCTCACTCGGCACAAATCAAACGAAAATGTTTCCATGGTGTGTATTGTTGTTCATTTTTATCAAATAAACAAAATAAAACCCAGAATAAATCATTAAAGACAAGAAATGAGCATAAAAGATGCCTCAGCGCAAGGGTTAATGTTAGTAAAAGAGCCCAAATTTCAAAAAATATTGCGAAAAACAACAATCTTCCATTCTAGAGTGAATGTTTGAGTTGTATAGAAGGCATTTATTTCATTTTTAGAAATTTTAATTTTTCACATTTTTCCATCAAAAGTGCCAATACCCCCCCCTTTGGGTTCTAGGTGAAATTCTCACTCCACACAAATCAAACAAAAATGTTTCCATGGTGTGTATTGTTGTTCATTTTCTTCAAATAAACAAAATAAAACCCAGAGTTAATCATTAAAGACAGGAAATAAGCATAAAAGATGCCTAAGCGCAAGTTTTAATGTTAGTATAAGGGCCCAAATTTCAAAAAATATTGCGAAAAACAAATATCTTCCATTATAGAGTGAATGTTTGAGGTGTATAGAATGCATTTATTTCATTTTTAGAAATTTTAATTTTTCACATTTTTCCATGAAAAGTGCCAATACATAAAAAATATTTTTCCATAAAAGTGCCAATATATCCCTTTGGGTTCTAGGTGAAAATCTCACTCGACACAAATCAAACAAAAATGTTTCCATGGTGTGTATTGTTGTTCATTTTTATCAAATAAACAAAATAAAACCCAGAATAAATCTTTAAGACAAGAAATGAGCATAAAAGATGCCTCAGCGCAAGGGTTAATGTTAGTAAAAGAGCCCAAATTTCAAAAAATATTGCGAAAAACAACAATCATCCATTATAGAGTGAATGTTTGAGGTGTATAGAAGGCATTTATTTCATTTTTAGAAATTTTAATTTTTCACATTTTTCCATGAAAAGTGCCAATACCCCCCCCTTTGGGTTCTTGGTGAAATTCTCACTCGGCACAAATCAAACGAAAATGTTTCCATGGTGTGTATTGTTGTTCATTTTTATCAAATAAACAAAATAAAACCCAGAATAAATCATTAAAGACAAGAAATGAGCATAAAAGATGCCTCAGCGCAAGGGTTAATGTTAGTAAAAGAGCCCAAATTTCAAAAAAAATTGCGAAAAACAACAATCTTCCATTATAGAGTGAATGTTTGAGGTGTACAGAAGGCATTTATTTCATTTTTAGAAATTTTAATTTTTCACATTTTTCCATGAAAAGTGCCAATACCCCCCCTTTGGGTTCTAGGTGAAATTCTCACTCGACACAAATCAAACAAAAATGTTTCCATGGTGTGTATTGTTGTTCATTTTCATCAAATAAACAAAATAAAACCCAGAATAAATCATTAAAGACAAGAAATGAGCATAAAAGATGCCTCAGCGCAAGTGTTATTGTTAGTCAAAGAGCCCAAATTTCAAAAAATATTGCGAAAAACAACAATCTTCCATTATAGAAAGAATGTTTGAGGTGTATAGAAGGCATTTATTTCATTTTTAGAAATTTTAATTTTTCACATTTTTCCATGAAAAGTGCCAATACCCCCCCTTTTGGGTTTTTGGTGAAATTTCACTCGGCACAAATCAAACAAAAATGTTTCCATGGTGTGTATTGTTGTTCATTTTTATCAAATAAACAAAATAAAACCCAGAATAAATCATTAAAGACAAGAAATGAGCATAAAAGATGCCTCAGCGCAAGTGTAATGTTAGTAAAAGTGCCCAAATTTCCAAAAATATTGCGAAAAACAACAATCTTCCATTATAGAGTGAATGTTTGAGGTGTATAGAAGGCATTTATTTCATTTTTAGAAATTTTTATTTTTCACATTTTTCCATGAAAAGTGCCAATACCCCCCTTTGGGTTCTAGGTGAAAATCTCACTCGACACAAATCAAACAAAAATGTTTCCATGGTGTGTATTGTTGTTCATTTTCATCAAATAAAAAAAATAAAACCCAGAATAAATCATTAAAGACAAGAAATGAGCTAAAAGATGCCTCAGCGCAAGTGTTATTGTTAGTAAAAGAGCCCAAATTTCCAAAAATATTGCGAAAAACAACAATCTTCCATTATAGAGTGAATGTTTGAGGTGTTTAGAAGGCATTTATTTCAATTTTAGAAATTTTAATTTTCACATTTTTCCATTAAAAGTGCCCCTTTGGGTTCTAGGTGAAATTCTCACTCGACACATATCAAACAAAAATGTTTCCATGGTGTGTATTGTTGTTCATTTTCTTCAAATAAACGAAATAAAACCCAGAGTTAATCATTAAAGACAGGAAATGAGCATAAAAGATGCCTAAGCGCAAGTGTTAATGTTAGTAAAAGCGCCAAAATTTCAAAAAATATTGCGAAAAACAACAATCTTCCATTATAGAGTGAATGTTTGAGGTGTATAGAAGGCATTTATTTCATTTTTAGAAATTTTAATTTTTCACATTTTTCCATGAAAAGTGCCAATACTCCCCCGTTTGGGTTCTAGGTGAAAATCTCACTCGACACGAATCAAACAAAAATGTTTCCATGGTGTGTATTGTTGTTCATTTTCATGAAATAAACAAAATAAAACCCAAATAAATCATTAAAGACAGGAAATGAGCATAAAAGATGCCTCAGCGCAAGTGTTAATGTTAGTAAAAGAGCCCAAATTTCAAAAAATATTGCGAAAAACAACAATCTTCCATTATAGAGTGAATGTTTGAGGTGTATAGAAGGCATTTATTTCATTTTTAGAAATTTTAATTTTTCACATTTTTCCATGAAAAGTGCCCCTTTGGGTTCTAGGTGAAATTCTCACTCCACACATATCAAAAAAAATGTTTCCATGGCGTGTATTGTTGTTCATTTTCTTCAAATAAACAAAATAAAACCCAGAGTTAATCATTAAAGACAGGAAATGAGCATAAAAGATGCCTAAGCGCAAGTTTTAATGTTAGTTAAAGAGCCCAAATTTCAAAA
This sequence comes from Hetaerina americana, assembly GCF_022747635.1. Taxonomy (NCBI): domain Eukaryota; kingdom Metazoa; phylum Arthropoda; class Insecta; order Odonata; family Calopterygidae; genus Hetaerina; species Hetaerina americana. The sequence continues at coordinate 36,962 of NW_027287057.1, forward strand.
AATATTGCGAAAAACAAATATCTTCCATTATAGAATGAATGTTTGAGGTGTATAGAAGGCATTTATTTCATTTTTAGAAATTTTAATTTTTCACATTTTTCCATTAAAGGTGCCCCTTTGGGTTCTAGGTGAAATTCTCACTCGACACATATCATACAAAAATGTTTCCATGGTGTGTATTGTTGTTCATTTTCTTCAAATAAACAAAATAAAACCCAGAGTTAATCATTAAAGACAGGAAATGAGCATAAAAGATGCCTAAGCGCAAGTGTTAATGTTAGTAAAAGCGCCCAAATTTCAAAAAATATTGCGAAAAACAACAATCTTCCATTATAGAGTGAATGTTTGAGGTGTATAGAAGGCATTTATTTCATTTTTAGAAATTTTAATTTTATACATTTTTCCATGAAAAGTGCCAATACCCCCCCCTTTGGGTTCTAGGTGATATTCTCACTCGACACAAATCAAACAAAAATGTTTCCATGGTGTGTATTGTTGTTCATTTTCATCAAATAAACAAAATAAAACCCAGAGTTAATCATTAAAGACAGGAAATGAGCATAAAAGATGCCTCAGCGCAAGTGTTAATGTTAGTAAAAGAGGCCAAATTTCAAAAAATATTGCGAAAAACAAGAATCTTCCATTATAGAGTGAATGTTTGAGGGGTATAGAAGGCATTTATTTCATTTTTAGAATTTTTAATTTTTCACATTTTTCCATGAAAAGTGCCAATACCCCTCCCTTTGGGTTCTAGGTGAAAATCTCACTCGACACAAATCACACAAAAATGTTTCCATGGTGTGTATTGTTGTTCAATTTCATCAAATAAACAAAATAAAACCCAGAATAAATCATTAAAGACAAGAAATGAGCATAAATGATGCCTCAGCGCAAGTGTTAATGTTAGTAAAAGAGCCCAAATTTCAAAAAATATTGCGAAAAACAACAATCTTCAATTATAGAGTAAATGTTTGAGGTGTATAGAAGGCATTTATAACATTTTTAGAAATTTTAATTTTCACATTTCTCCATGAAAAGTGCCCCTTTGGGTTCTAGGTGAAATTCTCACTCGACACATATCAAACAAAAATGTTTCCATGGTGTGTATTGTTGTTCATTTTCTTCAAATAAACAAAATAAAACCCAGAGTTAATCATTAAAGACAGGAAATGAGCATAAAAGATGCCTCAGCGCAAGTGTTAATGTTAGTAAAAGAGCCCAAATTTCAAAAAATATTGCGAAAAACAACAATCTTCCATTATAGAGTGAATGTTTGAGGTGTATAGAAGGCATTTATTTCATTTTTAGAAATTTTAATTTTTCACATTTTTCCATGAAAAGTGCCCCTTTGGGTTCTAGGTGAAATTCTCACTCCACACATATCAAACAAAAATGTTTCCATGGTGTGTATTGTTGTTCATTTTCTTCAAATAAACAAAATAAAACCCAGAGTTAATCATTAAAGACAGGAAATGAGCATAAAAGATGCCTAAGCGCAAGTTTTAATGTTAGTTAAAGAGCCCAAATTTCAAAAAATATTGCGAAAAACAAATATCTTCCATTATAGAGTGAATTTTTGAGGTGTAAATAAGGCATTTATTTCATTTTTAGAAATTTTAATTTTAGACATTTTTCCATTAAAAGTGCCCCTTTGGGTTCTAGGTAAAATTCTCACTCGACACATATCAAACAAAAATGTTTCCATGGTGTGTATTGTTGTTCATTTTCTTCAAATAAACAAAATAAAACCCAGAGTTAATCATTAAAGACAGGAAATGAGCATAAAAGATGCCTAAGCGCAAGTGTTAATGTTAGTAAAAGCGCCCAAATTTCAAAAAATATTGCGAAAAACCACAATCTTCCATTATAGAGTGAATGTTTGAGGTGTATAGAAGGCATTTATTTCATTTTTAGAAATTTTAATTTTACACATTTTTCCATGAAAAGTGCCATAACCCCCCCCTTTGGGTTCTAGGTGAAATTCTCACTCGACACAAATCAAACAAAAATGTTTCCATGGTGTGTATTGTTGTTCATTTTCATCAAATAAACAAAATAAAACCCAGAGTTAATCATTAAAGACAGGAAATGAGCATAAAAGATGCCTCAGCGCAAGTGTTAATGTTAGTAAAAGAGGCCAAATTTCAAAAAATATTGCGAAAAACAAGAATCTTCCATTATAGAGTGAATGTTTGAGGGGTATAGAAGGCATTTATTTCATTTTTAGAAATTTTAATTTTTCACATTTTTCCATGAAAAGTGCCAATACCCCTCCCTTTGGGTTCTAGGTGAAAATCTCACTCGACACAAATCACACAAAAATGTTTCCATGGTGTGTATTGTTGTTCAATTTCATCAAATAAACAAAATAAAACCCAGAAGAAATCATTAAAGACAAGAAATGAGCATAAAAGATGCCTCAGCGCAAGTGTTAATGTTAGTAAAAGAGCCCAAATTTCAAAAAATATTGCGAAAAACAACAATCTTCAATTATAGAGTAAATGTTTGAGGTGTATAGAAGGCATTTATTTCATTTTTAGAAATTTTAATTTTCACATTTCTCCATGAAAAGTGCCAATACCCCCCTCTTTGGGTTCTAGGTTAAATTCTCACTCGACACAAATCAAACAAAAATGTTTCCATGGTGTGTATTGTTGTTCATTTTCATCAAATAAACAAAATAAAATCCAGAATAAATCATAAAAGACAGGAAATGAGCATAAAAGATGCCTCAGCGCGAGTGTTAATGTTAGTAAAAGAGCCAAAATTTCAAAAAATTTTGCGAAAAACAACAATCTTCCATTATAGAGTGAATGTTTGAGGTGTATAGAAGGCATTTATTTCATTTTTAGAAATTTTAATTTTTCACATTTTTCCATGAAAAGTGCCAATACTCCTTCGTTTGGGTTCTAGGTGAAAATCTCACTCGACACGAATCAAACAAAAATGTTTCCATGGTGTGTATTGTTGTTCATTTTCATCAAATAAACAAAATAAAACCCAAAATAAATCATTAGAGACAGGAAATGAGCATAAAAGATGCCTCAGCTTAAGTGTTAATGTTAGTAAAAGAGCCCAAATTTCAAAAAATATTGCGAAAAACAACAATCATCCATTGTAGAGTGAATGTTTGAGGTGTATAGAAGGCATTTATTTCATTTTTAGAAATTTTAATTTTTCACATTTTTCCATGAAAAGTGCCCCTTTGGGATCTAGGTGAAATTCTCACTCCACACATATCAAAAAAAATGTTTCCATGGCGTGTATTGTTGTTCATTTTCTTCAAATAAACAAAATAAAACCCAGAGTTAATCATTAAAGACAGGAAATGAGCATAAAAGATGCCTAAGCGCAAGTTTTAATGTTAGTTAAAGAGCCCAAATTTCAAAAAATATTGCGAAAAACAAATATCTTCCATTATAGAGTGAATGTTTGAGGTGTATAGAAGGCATTTATTTCATTTTTAGAAATTTTAATTTTTCACATTTTTCCATGAAAAGTGCCAATACCCCCCCCTTTGGGTTCTAGGTGAAATTCTCACTCGACGCAAATCAAACAAAAATGTTTCCATGGTGTGTATTGTTGTTCATTTTCATCAAATAAACAAAATAAAACCCAGAATAAATCATTAAAGACAGGAAATGAGCATAAAAGATGCCTCAGCGCTAGGGTTAATGTTAGTAAAAGAGCCAAAATTTCGAAAAATATTGCGAAAAACAACAATCTTCCATTATAGAGTGAATGTTTGAGGTGTATAGAAGGCATTTATTTCATTTTTAGAAATTTTAATTTTTCACATTTTTCCATGAAAAGTGCCAATACCCCCCCCTTTGGGTTCTACATGAAAATCTCACTCGACACAAATCAAACAAAAATGTTTCCATGGTGTGTATTGTTGTTCATTTTTATCAAATAAACAAAATAAAACCCAGAATAAATCTTTAAGACAAGAAATGAGCATAAAAGATGCCTCAGCGCAAGGGTTAATGTTAGTAAAAGAGCCCAAATTTCAAAAAAAATTGCGAAAAACAACAATCTTCCATTATAGAGTGAATGTTTGAGGTGTATAGAAGGCATTTATTTCATTTTTAGAAATTTTAATTTTTCACATTTTTCCATCAAAAGTGCCAATACCCCCCCCTTTGGGTTCTTGGTGAAATTTTCACTCGGCACAAATCAAACAAAAATGTTTCCATGGTGTGTATTGTTGTTCATTTTTATCAAATAAACAAAATAAAACCCAGAATAAATCATTAAAAACAAGAAATGAGCATAAAAGATGCCTCAGCGCAAGGGTTAATGTTAGTAAAAGAGCCCAAATTTCAAAAAATATTGCGAAAAACAACAATCATCCATTATAGAGTGAATGTTTGAGGTGTATAGAAGGCATTTATTTCATTTTTAGAAATTTTAATTTTTCACATTTTTCCATGAAAAGTGCCAATACCCCCCCCTTTGGGTTCTTGGTGAAATTCTCACTCGGCACAAATCAAACGAAAATGTTTCCATGGTGTGTATTGTTGTTCATTTTTATCAAATAAACAAAATAAAACCCAGAATAAATCATTAAAGACAAGAAATGAGCATAAAAGATGCCTCAGCGCAAGGGTTAATGTTATTAAAAGAGCCCAAATTTCAAAAAAAATTGCGAAAAACAACAATCTTCCATTATAGAGTGAATGTTTGAGGTGTACAGAAGGCATTTATTTCATTTTTAGAAATTTTAATTTTTCACATTTTTCCATGAAAAGTGCCAATACCCCCCCTTTGGGTTCTAGGTGAAATTCTCACTCGACACAAATCAAACAAAAATGTTTCCATGGTGTGTATTGTTGTTCATTTTCATCAAATAAAAAAAATAAAACCCAGAATAAATCATTAAAGACAAGAAATGAGCATAAAAGATGCCTCAGCGCAAGTGTTATTGTTAGTCAAAGAGCCCAAATTTCAAAAAATATTGCGAAAAACAACAATCTTCCATTATAGAAAGAATGTTTGAGGTGTATAGAAGGCATTTATTTCATTTTTAGAAATTTTAATTTTTCACATTTTTCCATGAAAAGTGCCAATACCCCCCCTTTTGGGTTTTTGGTGAAATTTCACACGGCACAAATCAAACAAAAATGTTTCCATGGTGTGTATTGTTGTTCATTTTTATCAAATAAACAAAATAAAACCCAGAATAAATCATTAAAGACAAGAAATGAGCATAAAAGATGCCTCAGCGCAAGTGTAATGTTAGTAAAAGTGCCCAAATTTCCAAAAATATTGCGAAAAACAACAATCTTCCATTATAGAGTGAATGTTTGAGGTGTATAGAAGGCATTTATTTCATTTTTAGAAATTTTTATTTTTCACATTTTTCCATGAAAAGTGCCAATACCCCCCTTTGGGTTCTAGGTGAAAATCTCACTCGACACAAATCAAACAAAAATGTTTCCATGGTGTGTATTGTTGTTCATTTTCATCAAATAAAAAAAATAAAACCCAGAATAAATCATTAAAGACAAGAAATGAGCTAAAAGATGCCTCAGCGCAAGTGTTATTGTTAGTAAAAGAGCCCAAATTTCCAAAAATATTGCGAAAAACAACAATCTTCCATTATAGAGTGAATGTTTGAGGTGTTTAGAAGGCATTTATTTCAATTTTAGAAATTTTAATTTTCACATTTTTCCATTAAAAGTGCCCCTTTGGGTTCTAGGTGAAATTCTCACTCGACACATATCAAACAAAAATGTTTCCATGGTGTGTATTGTTGTTCATTTTCTTCAAATAAACGAAATAAAACCCAGAGTTAATCATTAAAGACAGGAAATGAGCATAAAAGATGCCTAAGCGCAAGTGTTAATGTTAGTAAAAGCGCCAAAATTTCAAAAAATATTGCGAAAAACAACAATCTTCCATTATAGAGTGAATGTTTGAGGTGTATAGAAGGCATTTATTTCATTTTTAGAAATTTTAATTTTTCACATTTTTCCATGAAAAGTGCCAATACTCCACCGTTTGGGTTCTAGGTGAAAATCTCACTCGACACGAATCAAACAAAAATGTTTCCATGGTGTGTATTGTTGTTCATTTTCATCAAATAAACAAAATAAAACCCAAATAAATCATTAAAGACAGGAAATGAGCATAAAAGATGCCTCAGCGCAAGTGTTAATGTTAGTAAAAGAGCCCAAATTTCAAAAAATATTGCGAAAAACAACAATCTTCCATTATAGAGTGAATGTTTGAGGTGTATAGAAGGCATTTATTTCATTTTTAGAAATTTTAATTTTTCACATTTTTCCATGAAAAGTGCCCCTTTGGGTTCTAGGTGAAATTCTCACTCCACACATATCAAAAAAAATGTTTCCATGGCGTGTATTGTTGTTCATTTTCTTCAAATAAACAAAATAAAACCCAGAGTTAATCATTAAAGACAGGAAATGAGCATAAAAGATGCCTAAGCGCAAGTTTTAATGTTAGTTAAAGAGCCCAAATTTCAAAAAATATTGCGAAAAACAAATATCTTCCATTATAGAATGAATGTTTGAGGTGTATAGAAGGCATTTATTTCATTTTTAGAAATTTTAATTTTTCACATTTTTCCATTAAAGGTGCCCCTTTGGGTTCTAGGTGAAATTCTCACTCGACACATATCATACAAAAATGTTTCCATGGTGTGTATTGTTGTTCATTTTCTTCAAATAAACAAAATAAAACCCAGAGTTAATCATTAAAGACAGGAAATGAGCATAAAAGATGCCTAAGCGCAAGTGTTAATGTTAGTAAAAGCGCCCAAATTTCAAAAAATATTGCGAAAAACAACAATCTTCCATTATAGAGTGAATGTTTGAGGTGTATAGAAGGCATTTATTTCATTTTTAGAAATTTTAATTTTACACATTTTTCCATGAAAAGTGCCAATACCCCCCCCTTTGGGTTCTAGGTGATATTCTCACTCGACACAAATCAAACAAAAATGTTTCCATGGTGTGTATTGTTGTTCATTTTCATCAAATAAACAAAATAAAACCCAGAGTTAATCATTAAAGACAGGAAATGAGCATAAAAGATGCCTCAGCGCAAGTGTTAATGTTAGTAAAAGAGGCCAAATTTCAAAAAATATTGCGAAAAACAAGAATCTTCCATTATAGAGTGAATGTTTGAGGGGTATAGAAGGCATTTATTTCATTTTTAGAATTTTTAATTTTTCACATTTTTCCATGAAAAGTGCCAATACCCCTCCCTTTGGGTTCTAGGTGAAAATCTCACTCGACACAAATCACACAAAAATGTTTCCATGGTGTGTATTGTTGTTCAATTTCATCAAATAAACAAAATAAAACCCAGAATAAATCATTAAAGACAAGAAATGAGCATAAAAGATGCCTCAGCGCAAGTGTTAATGTTAGTAAAAGAGCCCAAATTTCAAAAAATATTGCGAAAAACAACAATCTTCAATTATAGAGTAAATGTTTGAGGTGTATAGAAGGCATTTATAACATTTTTAGAAATTTTAATTTTCACATTTCTCCATGAAAAGTGCCCCTTTGGGTTCTAGGTGAAATTCTCACTCGACACATATCAAACAAAAATGTTTCCATGGTGTGTATTGTTGTTCATTTTCTTCAAATAAACAAAATAAAACCCAGAGTTAATCATTAAAGACAGGAAATGAGCATAAAAGATGCCTCAGCGCAAGTGTTAATGTTAGTAAAAGAGCCCAAATTTCAAAAAATATTGCGAAAAACAACAATCTTCCATTATAGAGTGAATGTTTGAGGTGTATAGAAGGCATTTATTTCATTTTTAGAAATTTTAATTTTTCACATTTTTCCATGAAAAGTGCCCCTTTGGGTTCTAGGTGAAATTCTCACTCCACACATATCAAACAAAAATGTTTCCATGGTGTGTATTGTTGTTCATTTTCTTCAAATAAACAAAATAAAACCCAGAGTTAATCATTAAAGACAGGAAATGAGCATAAAAGATGCCTAAGCGCAAGTTTTAATGTTAGTTAAAGAGCCCAAATTTCAAAAAATATTGCGAAAAACAAATATCTTCCATTATAGAGTGAATTTTTGAGGTGTAAATAAGGCATTTATTTCATTTTTAGAAATTTTAATTTTAGACATTTTTCCATTAAAAGTGCCCCTTTGGGTTCTAGGTAAAATTCTCACTCGACACATATCAAACAAAAATGTTTCCATGGTGTGTATTGTTGTTCATTTTCTTCAAATAAACAAAATAAAACCCAGAGTTAATCATTAAAGACAGGAAATGAGCATAAAAGATGCCTAAGCGCAAGTGTTAATGTTAGTAAAAGCGCCCAAATTTCAAAAAATATTGCGAAAAACCACAATCTTCCATTATAGAGTGAATGTTTGAGGTGTATAGAAGGCATTTATTTCATTTTTAGAAATTTTAATTTTACACATTTTTCCATGAAAAGTGCCATAACCCCCCCCTTTGGGTTCTAGGTGAAATTCTCACTCGACACAAATCAAACAAAAATGTTTCCATGGTGTGTATTGTTGTTCATTTTCATCAAATAAACAAAATAAAACCCAGAGTTAATCATTAAAGACAGGAAATGAGCATAAAAGATGCCTCAGCGCAAGTGTTAATGTTAGTAAAAGAGGCCAAATTTCAAAAAATATTGCGAAAAACAAGAATCTTCCATTATAGAGTGAATGTTTGAGGGGTATAGAAGGCATTTATTTCATTTTTAGAAATTTTAATTTTTCACATTTTTCCATGAAAAGTGCCAATACCCCTCCCTTTGGGTTCTAGGTGAAAATCTCACTCGACACAAATCACACAAAAATGTTTCCATGGTGTGTATTGTTGTTCAATTTCATCAAATAAACAAAATAAAACCCAGAAGAAATCATTAAAGACAAGAAATGAGCATAAAAGATGCCTCAGCGCAAGTGTTAATGTTAGTAAAAGAGCCCAAATTTCAAAAAATATTGCAAAAAACAACAATCTTCAATTATAGAGTAAATGTTTGAGGTGTATAGAAGGCATTTATTTCATTTTTAGAAATTTTAATTTTCACATTTCTCCATGAAAAGTGCCAATACCCCCCTCTTTGGGTTCTAGGTTAAATTCTCACTCGACACAAATCAAACAAAAATGTTTCCATGGTGTGTATTGTTGTTCATTTTCATCAAATAAACAAAATAAAATCCAGAATAAATCATAAAAGACAGGAAATGAGCATAAAAGATGCCTCAGCGCGAGTGTTAATGTTAGTAAAAGAGCCAAAATTTCAAAAAATTTTGCGAAAAACAACAATCTTCCATTATAGAGTGAATGTTTGAGGTGTATAGAAGGCATTTATTTCATTTTTAGAAATTTTAATTTTTCACATTTTTCCATGAAAAGTGCCAATACTCCTTCGTTTGGGTTCTAGGTGAAAATCTCACTCGACACGAATCAAACAAAAATGTTTCCATGGTGTGTATTGTTGTTCATTTTCATCAAATAAACAAAATAAAACCCAAAATAAATCATTAGAGACAGGAAATGAGCATAAAAGATGCCTCAGCTTAAGTGTTAATGTTAGTAAAAGAGCCCAAATTTCAAAAAATATTGCGAAAAACAACAATCATCCATTGTAGAGTGAATGTTTGAGGTGTATAGAAGGCATTTATTTCATTTTTAGAAATTTTAATTTTTCACATTTTTCCATGAAAAGTGCCCCTTTGGGATCTAGGTGAAATTCTCACTCCACACATATCAAAAAAAATGTTTCCATGGCGTGTATTGTTGTTCATTTTCTTCAAATAAACAAAATAAAACCCAGAGTTAATCATTAAAGACAGGAAATGAGCATAAAAGATGCCTAAGCGCAAGTTTTAATGTTAGTTAAAGAGCCCAAATTTCAAAAAATATTGCGAAAAACAAATATCTTCCATTATAGAGTGAATGTTTGAGGTGTATAGAAGGCATTTATTTCATTTTTAGAAATTTTAATTTTTCACATTTTTCCATTAAAGGTGCCCCTTTGGGTTCTAGGTGAAATTCTCACTCGACACATATCATACAAAAATGTTTCCATGGTGTGTATTGTTGTTCATTTTCTTCAAATAAACAAAATAAAACCCAGAGTTAATCATTAAAGACAGGAAATGAGCATAAAAGATGCCTAAGCGCAAGTGTTAATGTTAGTAAAAGAGCCCAAATTTCAAAAAATATTGCGAAAAACAACAATCTTCCATTATAGAGTGAATGTTTGAGGTGTATAGAAGGCATTTATTTCATTTTTAGAAATTTTAATTTTACACATTTTTCCATGAAAAGTGCCAATACCCCCCCCTTTGGGTTCTAGGTGAAATTCTCACTCGACACAAATCAAACAAAAATGTTTCCATGGTGTGTATTGTTGTTCATTTTCATCAAATAAACAAAATAAAACCCAGAGTTAATCATTAAAGACAGGAAATGAGCATAAAAGATGCCTCAGCGCAAGTGTTAATGTTAGTAAAAGAGGCCAAATTTCAAAAAATATTGCGAAAAACAAGAATCTTCCATTATAGAGTGAATGTTTGAGGGGTATAGAAGGCATTTATTTCATTTTTAGAATTTTTAATTTTTCACATTTTTCCATGAAAAGTGCCAATACCCCTCCCTTTGGGTTCTAGGTGAAAATCTCACTCGACACAAATCACACAAAAATGTTTCCATGGTGTGTATTGTTGTTCATTTTCATCAAATAAACACAATAAAACCCAGAATAAATCATTAAAGACAAGAAATGAGCATAAAAGATGCCTCAGCGCAAGTGTTAATGTTAGTAAAAGAGCCCAAATTTCAAAAAATATTGCGAAAAACAACAATCTTCAATTATAGAGTAAATGTTTGAGGTGTATAGAAGGCATTTATAACATTTTTAGAAATTTTAATTTTCACATTTCTCCATGAAAAGTGCCCCTTTGGGTTCTAGGTGAAATTCTCACTCGACACATATCAAACAAAAATGTTTCCATGGTGTGTATTGTTGTTCATTTTCTTCAAATAAACAAAATAAAACCCAGAGTTAATCATTAAAGACAGGAAATGAGCATAAAAGATGCCTCAGCGCAAGTGTTAATGTTAGTAAAAGAGCCCAAATTTCAAAAAATATTGCGAAAAACAACAATCTTCCATTATAGAGTGAATGTTTGAGGTGTATAGAAGGCATTTATTTCATTTTTAGAAATTTTAATTTTTCACATTTTTCCATGAAAAGTGCCCCTTTGGGTTCTAGGTGAAATTCTCACTCCACACATATCAAACAAAAATGTTTCCATGGTGTGTATTGTTGTTCATTTTCTTCAAATAAACAAAATAAAACCCAGAGTTAATCATTAAAGAGCGGAAATGAGCATAAAAGATGCCTAAGCGCAAGTTTTAATGTTAGTTAAAGAGCCCAAATTTCAAAAAATATTGCGAAAAACAAATATCTTCCATTATAGAGTGAATTTTTGAGGTGTAAAGAAGGCATTTATTTCATTTTTAGAAATTTTAATTTTTCACATTTTTCCATTAAAAGTGCCCCTTTGGGTTCTAGGTGAAATTCTCACTCGACACATATCAAACAAAAATGTTTCCATGGTGTGTATTGTTGTTCATTTTCTTCAAATAAACAAAATAAAACCCAGAGTTAATCATTAAAGACAGGAAATGAGCATAAAAGATGCCTAAGCGCAAGTGTTAATGTTAGTAAAAGCGCCCAAATTTCAAAAAATATTGCGAAAAACCACAATCTTCCATTATAGAGTGAATGTTTGAGGTGTATAGAAGGCATTTATTTCATTTTTAGAAATTTTAATTTTACACATTTTTCCATGAAAAGTGCCAATACCCCCCCCTTTGGGTTCTAGGTGAAATTCTCACTCGACACAAATCAAACAAAAATGTTTCCATGGTGTGTATTGTTGTTCATTTTCATCAAATAAACAAAATAAAACCCAGAGTTAATCATTAAAGACAGGAAATGAGCATAAAAGATGCCTCAGCGCAAGTTTTAATGTTAGTAAAAGAGGCCAAATTTCAAAAAATAATGCGAAAAACAAGAATCTTCCATTATAGAGTGAATGTTTGAGGGGTATAGAAGGCATTTATTTCATTTTTAGAAATTTTAATTTTTCACATTTTTCCATGAAAAGTGCCAATACCCCTCCCTTTGGGTTCTAGGTGAAAATCTCACTCGACACAAATCACACAAAAATGTTTCCATGGTGTGTATTGTTGTTCAATTTCATCAAATAAACAAAATAAAACCCAGAATAAATCATTAAAGACAAGAAATGAGCATAAAAGATGCCTCAGCGCAAGTGTTAATGTTAGTAAAAGAGCCCAAATTTCAAAAAATATTGCGAAAAACTACAATCTTCAATTATAGAGTAAATGTTTGAGGTGTATAGAAGGAATTTATTTCATTTTTAGAAATTTTAATTTTCACATTTCTCCATGAAAAGTGCCAATACCCCCCTCTTTGGGTTCTAGGTTAAATTCTCACTCGACACAAATCAAACAAAAATGTTTCCATGGTGTGTATTGTTGTTCATTTTCATCAAATAAACAAAATAAAATCCAGAATAAATCATAAAAGACAGGAAATGAGCATAAAAGATGCCTCAGCGCGAGTGTTAATGTTAGTAAAAGAGCCAAAATTTCAAAAAATATTGCGAAAAACAACAATCTTCCATTATAGAGTGAATGTTTGAGGTGTATAGAAGGCATTTATTTCATTTTTAGAAATTTTAATTTTTCACATTTTTCCATGAAAAGTGCCAATACCCCCCCCTTTGGGTTCTACACGAAAATCTCACTCGACACAAATCAAACAAAAATGTTTCCATGGTGTGTATTGTTGTTCACTTTCATCAAATAAACAAAATAAAACCCAGAATAAATCATTAAACACAGGAAATGAGCATAAAAGATGCCTCAGCGAAAGTGTTAATGTTAGTAAAAGAGCCCAAATTTCAAAAAATATTGCGAAAAACAACAATCTTTCATTCTAGAGTGAATGTTTGAGGTGTATAGAAGGCATTTATTTCATTTTTAGAAATTTTAATTTTTCACAATTTTCCATGAAAAGTGCCAATACCCCCCCCTTTGGGTTCTTGGTGAAATTCTCACTCGGCACAAATCAAACAAAAATGTTTCCATGGTGTGTATTGTTGTTCATTTTTATCAAATAAACAAAATAAAACCCAGAATAAATCATTAAAGACAAGAAATGAGCATAAAAGATGCCTCAGCGCAAGGGTTAATGTTAGTAAAAGAGCCCAAATTTTCAAAAAAAAATTGCGAAAAACAACAATCTTCCATTATAGAGTGAATGTTTGAGGTGTATAGAAGGCATTTATTTCATTTTTAGAAATTTTAATTTTTCACATTTTTCCATGAAAAGTGCCAATACCCCCTTTGGGTTCTTGGTGAAATTCTCACTCGGCACAAATCAAACAAAAATGTTTCCATGGTGTGTATTGTTGTTCATTTTTATCAAATAAACAAAATAAAACCCAGAATAAATCATTAAAGACAAGAAATGAGCATAAAAGATGCCTCAGCGCAAGGGTTAATGTTAGTAAAAGAGCCCAAATTTCAAAAAAAAAATTGCGAAAAACAACAATCTTCCATTATAGAGTGAATGTTTGAGGTGTATAGAAGGCATTTATTTCATTTTTAGAAATTTTAATTTTTCACATTTTTCCATGAAAAGTGCCAATACCCCCCCCCCCTTTGGGTTCTTGGTGAAATTCTCACTCGGCACAAATCAAACAAAAATGTTTCCATGGTGTGTATTGTTGTTCATTTTTATCAAATAAACAAATTAAAACCCAGAATAAATCATTAAAAACAAGAAATGAGCATAAAAGATGCCTCAGCGCAAGGGTTAATGTTAGTAAAAGAGCCCAAATTTCAAAAAATATTGCGAAAAACAACAATCTTCCATTATAGAGTGAATGTTTGAGGTGTATAGAAGGCATTTATTTCATTTTTAGAAATTTTAATTTTTCACATTTTTCCATGAAAAGTGCCAATACCCCCTTGGGTTCTTGGTGAAATTCTCACTCGGCACAAATCAAACAAAAATGTTTCCATGGTGTGTATTGTTGTTCATTTTTATCAAATAAACAAAATAAAACCCAGAATAAATCATTAAAGACAAGAAATGAGCATAAAAGATGCCTCAGCGCAAGGGTTAATGTTAGTAAAAGAGCCCAAATTTCAAAAAAAATTGCGAAAAACAACAATCTTCCATTATAGAGTGAATGTTTGAGGTGTATAGAAGGCATTTATTTCATTTTTAGAAATTTTAATTTTTCACATTTTTCCATGAAAAGTGCCAATACCCCCCCTTTGGGTTCTAGGTGAAATTCTCACTCGACACATATCAAACAAAAATGTTTCCATGGTGTGTATTGTTGTTCATTTTTATCAAATAAACAAAATAAAACCCAGAATAAATCATTAAAGACAAGAAATGAGCATAAAAGATGCCTCAGCGCAAGTGTTAATGTTAGTAAAAGAGCCCAAATTTCAAAAAAAATTGCAAAAAACAACAATCTTCCATTCTAGAGTGAATGTTTGAGGTGTATAGAAGGCATTTATTTCATTTTTAGAAATTTTAATTTTTCACATTTTTCCATGAAAAGTGCAAATACCCCCCCTTTGGGTTCTTGGTGAAATTCTCACTCGGCACAAATCAAACAAAAATGTTTCCATGGTGTGTATTGTTGTTCATTTTCTTCAAATAAACAAAATAAAACCCAGAGTTAATCATTAAAGACAGGAAATGAGCATAAAAGATGCCTAAGCGCAAGTTTTAATGTTAGTAAAAGAGCCCAAATTTCAAAAAATATTGCGAAAAACAACAATCTTCCATTATAGAGTGAATGTTTGAGGTGTATAGAAGGCATTTATTTCATTTTTAGAAATTTTAATTTTTCACATTTTTCCATGAAAAGTGCCCCTTTGGGTTCTAGGTGAAATTCTCACTCGACACATCAAACAAAAATGTTTCCATGGTGTGTATTGTTGTTCATTTTCTTCAAATAAAAAAAATAAAACCCAGAGTTAATCATTTAAGACAGGAAATGAGCATAAAAGATTCCTCAGCGCAAGTGTTAATGTTAGTAAAAGAGCCCAAATTTTAAAAAATATTGCGAAAAACAACAATCTTCCATTATAGAGTGAATGTTTGAGGTGTATAGAAGGCATTTATTTCATTTTTAGAAATTTTAATTTTTCACATTTTTCCATGAAAAGTGCCCCTTTGGGTTCTAGGTGAAATTCTCACTCCACACATATCAAACAAAAATGTTTCCATGGTGTGTATTGTGGTTCATTTTCTTCAAATAAACAAAATAAAACCCAGAGTTAATCATTAAAGACAGGAAATGAGCATAAAAGATGCCTAAGCGCAAGTTTTAATGTTAGTAAAAGAGCCCAAATTTCAAAAAATATTGCGAAAAACAAATATCTTCCATTATAGAGTGAATGTTTGAGGTGTATAGAAGGCATTTATTTCATTTTTAGAAATTTTAATTTTTCACATTTTTCCATTAAAAGTGCCCCTTTGGGTTCTAGGTGAAATTCTCACTCGACACATATCAAACAAAAATGTTTCCATGGTGTGTATTGTTGTTCATTTTCTTCAAATAAACAAAATAAAACCCAGAGTTAATCATTAAAGACAGGAAATGAGCATAAAAGATGCCTAAGCGCAAGTGTTAATGTTAGTAAAAGCGCCAAAATTTCAAAAAATATTGCGAAAAACAAGAATCTTCCATTATAGAGTGAATGTTTGAGGGGTATAGAAGGCATTTATTTCATTTTTAGAAATTTTAATTTTTCACATTTTTCCATGAAAAGTGCCAATACCCCTCCCTTTGGGTTCTAGGTGAAAATCTCACTCAACACAAATCACACAAAAATGTTTCCATGGTGTGTATTGTTGTTCAATTTCATCAAATAAACAAAATAAAACCCAGAATAAATCATTAAAGACAAGAAATGAGCATAAAAGATGCCTCAGCGCAAGTGTTATTGTTAGTAAAAGAGCCCAAATTTCAAAAAATATTGCGAAAAACAACAATCTTCAATTATAGAGTAAATGTTTGAGGTGTATAGAAGGCATTTATTTCATTTTTAGAAATTTTAATTTTCACATTTTTCCATGAAAAGTGCCCTTTGGGTTCTAGGTGAAATTCTCACTCGACACATATCAAACAAAAATGTTTCCATTATGTGTATTGTTGTTCATTTTCATCAAATAAACAAAATAAAACCCAGAATAAATCATTAAAGACAAGAAATGAGCATAAAAGATACCTCAGCGCAAGTGTTAATGTTAGTAAAAGAGCCCAAATTTCAAAAAATATTGCGAAAAACAAATATCTTCCATTAAAGAGTGAATGTTTGAGGTGTATAGAAGGCATTTATTTCATTTTTAGAAATTTTAATTTTTCACATTTTTCCATGAAAAGTGCCAATACCCCCTTTGGGTTCTTGGTGAAATTCTCACTCGGCACAAATCAAACAAAAATGTTTCCATGGTGTGTATTGTTGTTCATTTTTATCAAATAAACAAAATAAAACCCAGAATAAATCATTAAAGACAAGAAATGAGCATAAAAGATGCCTCAGCGCAAGGGTTAATGTTAGTAAAAGAGCCCAAATTTCAAAAAAAAATTGCGAAAAACAACAATCTTCCATTATAGAGTGAATGTTTGAGGTGTATAGAAGGCATTTATTTCATTTTTAGAAATTTTAATTTTTCACATTTTTCCATGAAAAGTGCCAATACCCCCCCCCCCTTTGGGTTCTTGGTGAAATTCTCACTCGGCACAAATCAAACAAAAATGTTTCCATGGTGTGTATTGTTGTTCATTTTTATCAAATAAACAAATTAAAACCCAGAATAAATCATTAAAAACAAGAAATGAGCATAAAAGATGCCTCAGCGCAAGGGTTAATGTTAGTAAAAGAGCCCAAATTTCAAAAAATATTGCGAAAAACAACAATCTTCCATTATAGAGTGAATGTTTGAGGTGTATAGAAGGCATTTATTTCATTTTTAGAAATTTTAATTTTTCACATTTTTCCATGAAAAGTGCCAATACCCCCTTGGGGTCTTGGTGAAATTCTCACTCGGCACAAATCAAACAAAAATGTTTCCATGGTGTGTATTGTTGTTCATTTTTATCAAATAAACAAAATAAAACCCAGAATAAATCATTAAAGACAAGAAATGAGCATAAAAGATGCCTCAGCGCAAGGGTTAATGTTAGTAAAAGAGCCCAAATTTCAAAAAAAATTGCGAAAAACAACAATCTTCCATTATAGAGTGAATGTTTGAGGTGTATAGAAGGCATTTATTTCATTTTTAGAAATTTTAATTTTTCACATTTTTCCATGAAAAGTGCCAATACCCCCCCTTTGGGTTCTAGGTGAAATTCTCACTCGACACATATCAAACAAAAATGTTTCCATGGTGTGTATTGTTGTTCATTTTTATCAAATAAACAAAATAAAACCCAGAATAAATCATTAAAGACAAGAAATGAGCATAAAAGATGCCTCAGCGCAAGTGTTAATGTTAGTAAAAGAGCCCAAATTTCAAAAAAAATTGCAAAAAACAACAATCTTCCATTCTAGAGTGAATGTTTGAGGTGTATAGAAGGCATTTATTTCATTTTTAGAAATTTTAATTTTTCACATTTTTCCATGAAAAGTGCAAATACCCCCCCCTTTGGGTTCTTGGTGAAATTCTCACTCGGCACAAATCAAACAAAAATGTTTCCATGGTGTGTATTGTTGTTCATTTTCTTCAAATAAACAAAATAAAACCCAGAGTTAATCATTAAAGACAGGAAATGAGCATAAAAGATGCCTAAGCGCAAGTTTTAATGTTAGTAAAAGAGCCCAAATTTCAAAAAATATTGCGAAAAACAACAATCTTCCATTATAGAGTGAATGTTTGAGGTGTATAGAAGGCATTTATTTCATTTTTAGAAATTTTAATTTTTCACATTTTTCCATGAAAAGTGCCCCTTTGGGTTCTAGGTGAAATTCTCACTCGACACATCAAACAAAAATGTTTCCATGGTGTGTATTGTTGTTCATTTTCTTCAAATAAAAAAAATAAAACCCAGAGTTAATCATTTAAGACAGGAAATGAGCATAAAAGATTCCTCAGCGCAAGTGTTAATGTTAGTAAAAGAGCCCAAATTTTAAAAAATATTGCGAAAAACAACAATCTTCCATTATAGAGTGAATGTTTGAGGTGTATAGAAGGCATTTATTTCATTTTTAGAAATTTTAATTTTTCACATTTTTCCATGAAAAGTGCCCCTTTGGGTTCTAGGTGAAATTCTCACTCCACACATATCAAACAAAAATGTTTCCATGGTGTGTATTGTTGTTCATTTTCTTCAAATAAACAAAATAAAACCCAGAGTTAATCATTAAAGACAGGAAATGAGCATAAAAGATGCCTAAGCGCAAGTTTTAATGTTAGTAAAAGAGCCCAAATTTCAAAAAATATTGCGAAAAACAAATATCTTCCATTATAGAGTGAATGTTTGAGGTGTATAGAAGGCATTTATTTCATTTTTAGAAATTTTAATTTTTCACATTTTTCCATTAAAAGTGCCCCTTTGGGTTCTAGGTGAAATTCTCACTCGACACATATCAAACAAAAATGTTTCCATGGTGTGTATTGTTGTTCATTTTCTTCAAATAAACAAAATAAAACCCAGAGTTAATCATTAAAGACAGGAAATGAGCATAAAAGATGCCTAAGCGCAAGTGTTAATGTTAGTAAAAGCGCCAAAATTTCAAAAAATATTGCGAAAAACAAGAATCTTCCATTATAGAGTGAATGTTTGAGGGGTATAGAAGGCATTTATTTCATTTTTAGAAATTTTAATTTTTCACATTTTTCCATGAAAAGTGCCAATACCCCTCCCTTTGGGTTCTAGGTGAAAATCTCACTCAACACAAATCACACAAAAATGTTTCCATGGTGTGTATTGTTGTTCAATTTCATCAAATAAACAAAATAAAACCCAGAATAAATCATTAAAGACAAGAAATGAGCATAAAAGATGCCTCAGCGCAAGTGTTATTGTTAGTAAAAGAGCCCAAATTTCAAAAAATATTGCGAAAAACAACAATCTTCAATTATAGAGTAAATGTTTGAGGTGTATAGAAGGCATTTATTTCATTTTTAGAAATTTTAATTTTCACATTTTTCCATGAAAAGTGCCCTTTGGGTTCTAGGTGAAATTCTCACTCGACACATATCAAACAAAAATGTTTCCATTATGTGTATTGTTGTTCATTTTCATCAAATAAACAAAATAAAACCCAGAATAAATCATTAAAGACAAGAAATGAGCATAAAAGATACCTCAGCGCAAGTGTTAATGTTAGTAAAAGAGCCCAAATTTCAAAAAATATTGCGAAAAACAAATATCTTCCATTAAAGAGTGAATGTTTGAGGTGTATAGAAGGCATTTATTTCATTTTTAGAAATTTTAATTTTTCACATTTTTCCATGAAAAGTGCCAATACTCCCCTTTTTGGGTTCTAGGTGAAATTCTCACTCGACACAAATCAAACAAAAATGTTTCCATGGTGTGTATTGTTGTTCATTTTCATCAAATAAACAAAATAAAACCCAGAATAAATCATTAAAGACAGGAAATGAGCATAACAGATGCCTCAACGCAAGTGTTAATGTTAGTCAAAGAGCCCAAATTTCAAAAAATATTGCGAAAAACAACAATCTTCCATTAAAGAGTGAATGTTTGAGGTGCATAGAAGGCATTTATTTCATTTTTAGGAATTTAAATTTTTCACATTTTTCCATGAAAAGTGCCAATACTCCCCCCTTTGGGTTCTAGGTGAAATTCTCACTCAACACAAATCAAACAAAAATGTTTCCATGGTGTGTATTGTTGTTCATTTTCATCAAATAAACAAAATAAAACCCAGAGTTAATCATTAAAGACAGGAAATGAGCATAAAAGATGCCTCAGCGCAAGTGTTAATGTTAGTAAAAGAGGCCAAATTTCAAAAAATATTGCGAAAAACAAGAATCTTCCATTATAGAGTGAATGTTTGAGGGGAATAGAAGGCATTTATTTCATTTTTAGAAATTTTAATTTTTCACATTTTTCCATGAAAAGTGCCAATACCCCTCCCTTTGGGTTCTAGGTGAAAATCTCACTCGACACAAATCACACAAAAATGTTTCCATGGTGTGTATTGTTGTTCAATTTCATCAAATAAACAAAATAAAACCCAGAATAAATCATTAAAGACAAGAAATGAGCATAAAAGATTCCTCAGCGCAAGTGTTATTGTTAGTAAAAGAGCCCAAATTTCAAAAAATATTGCGAAAAACAACAATCTTAAATTATAGAGTAAATGTTTGAGGTGTATAGAAGGCATTTATTTCATTTTTAGAAATTTTAATTTTCACATTTTTCCATGAAAAGTGCCCTTTGGGTTCTAGGTGAAATTCTCACTCGACACATATCAAACAAAAATGTTTCCATGGTGTGTATTGTTGTACATTTTCTTCAAATAAACAAAATAAAACCCAGAATAAATCATTAAAGACAAGAAATGAGCATAAAAGATACCTCAGCGCAAGTGTTAATGTTAGTAAAAGAGCCCAAATTTCAAAAAATATTGCGAAAAACAACAATCTTCCATTATAGAGTGAATGTTTGAGGTGTATAGAAGGCATTTATTTCATTTTTAGAAATTTTAATTTTTCACATTTTTCCATGAAAAGTGCCCCTTTGGGTTCTAGGTGAAATTCTCACTCGACACATATCAAACAAAAATGTTTCCATGGTGTGTATTGTTGTTCATTTTCTTCAAATAAAAAAAATAAAACCCAGAGTTAATCATTAAAGACAGGAAATGAGCATAAAAGATGCCTCAGCGCAAGTGTCAATGTTAGTAAAAGAGCCCAAATTTCAAAAAATATTGCGAAAAACAACAATCTTCCATTATAGAGGGAATGTTTGAGGTGTATAGAAGGCATTTATTTCATTTTTAGAAATTTTAATTTTTCACATTTTTCCATGAAAAGTGCCCCTTTGGGTTCTAGATGAAATTCTCACTCCACACATATCAAACAAAAATGTTTCCATGGTGTGTATTGTTGTTCATTTTCTTCAAATAAACAAAATAAAACCCAGAGTTAATCATTAAAGACAGGAAATGAGCATAAAAGATGCCTAAGCGCAAGTTTAAATGTTAGTAAAAGAGCCCAAATTTCAAAAAATATTGCGAAAAACAAATATCTTCCATTATAGAGTGAATGTTTGAGGTGTATAGAAGGCATTTATTTCATTTTTAGAAATTTTAATTTTTCACATTTTTCCATTAAAAGTGCCCCTTTGGGTTCTAGGTGAAATTCTCACTCGACACATATCAAACAAAAATGTTTCCATGGTGTGTATTGTTGTTCATTTTCTTCAAATAAACAAAATAAAACCCAGAGTTAATCATTAAAGACAGGAAATGAGCATAAAAGATGCCTAAGCGCAAGTGTTAATGTTAGTAAAAGCGCCAAAATTTCAAAAAATATTGCGAAAAACAACAATCTTCCATTATAGAGTGAATGTTTGAGGTGTATAGAAGGCATTTATTTCATTTTTAGAAATTTTAATTTTTCACATTTTTCCATGAAAAGTGCCAATACCCCTCCCTTTGGGTTCTAGGTGAAAATCTCACTCGACACAAATCACACAAAAATGTTTCCATGGTGTGTATTGTTGTTCAATTTCATCAAATAAACAAAAAAAACCCAGAATAAATCATTAAAGACAAGAAATGAGCATAAAAGATGCCTCAGCGCAAGGGTTATTGTTAGTAAAAGAGCCCAAATTTCAAAAAATATTGCGAAAAACAAATATCTTCCATTATAGAGTGAATGTTTGAGGGGTATAGAAGGCATTTATTTCATTTTTAGAAATTTTAATTTTCACATTTTTCCATGAAAAGTGCCCTTTGGGTTCTAGGTGAAATTCTCACTCGACACATATCAAACAAAAATGTTTCCATTATGTGTATTGTTGTTTATTTTCATCAAATAAACAAAATAAAACCCAGAATAAATCATTAAAGACAAGAAATGAGCATAAAAGATGCCTCAGCGTAGGTGTTAATATTAGTAAAAGAGCCCAAATTTCAAAAAATATTGCAAAAAACAAAAATCTTCCATTATAGAGTGAATGTTTGAGGTGTATAGAAGGCATTTATTTCATTTTTAGAAATTTTAATTTTTCAAATTTTTCCATGAAAAGTGCCCCTTTGGGTTCTAGGTGAAATTCTCACTCGACATTATCAAACAAAAATGTTTCCATGGTGTGTATTGTTGTTCATTTTCTTCAAATAAAAAAAATAAAACCCAGAGTTAATCATTAAAGACAGGAAATGAGCATAAAAGATGCCTCAGCGCAAGTGTTTATGTTAGTAAAAGAGCCCAAATTTCAAAAAATATTGCGAAAAACAACAATCTTCCATTATAGAGTGAATGTTTGAGGTTATAGAAGGCATTTATTTCATTTTTAGAAATTTTAATTTTTCACATTTTTCCATGAAAAGTGCCCCTTTGGGTTCTAGGTGAAATTCTCACTCCACACATATCAAACAAAAATGTTTCCATGGTGTGTATTGTTGTTCATTTTCTTCAAATAAACAAAATAAAACCCAGAGTTAATCATTAAAGACAGGAAATGAGCATAAAAGATGCCTAAGCGCAAGTTTTAATGTTAGTAAAAGAGCCCAAATTTCAAAAAATATTGCGAAAAACAAATATCTTCCATTATTGAGTGAATGTTTGAGGGGTATAGAAGGCATTTATTTCATTTTTAGAAATTTAATTTTCACATTTTTCCATGAAAAGTGCCCTTTGGGTTCTAGGTGAAATTCTCACTCGACACATATCAAACAAAAATGTTTCCATTATGTGTTTGTGTTTCATTTTCATCAAAAACACAAAATAAAACCCAGAATAAATCATTAAAGACAAGAAATGAGCATAAAAGATGCCTCAGCGCAGGTGTTAATATTAGTAAAAGAGCCCAAATTTCAAAAAATATTGCGAAAAACAACAATCTTCCATTATAGAGTGAATGTTTGAGGTGTATAGAAGGCATTTATTTCATTTTTAGAAATTTAAATTTTTCACATTTTTCCATGAAAAGTGCCATTACCCCCCCCTTTGGGTTCTAGGTGAAAATCTCACTCGTACCAATAAAACAAAAATGTTTCCATGGTGTGTATTGTTTTTCATTTTCATCAAATAAACAAAATAAAACCCAGAATAAATCATTAAAGACAAGAAATGAGCTTAAAAGATGCCTCAGCGCAAGTGTTAATTTTAGTATAAGAGCCCAAATTTCAAAAAATATTGCGAAAAACAACAATCTTCCATTATAGAGTGAATGTTTGAGGTGTATAGAAGGCATTTATTTCATTTTTAGAAATTTTAATTTTTCACATTTTTCCATGAAAAGTGCCAATACCCCCCCTTTGGGTTCTAGGTGAAATTCTCACTCGACACATATCAAACAAAAATGTTTCCATGGTGTGTATTGTTGTTCATTTTTATCAAATAAACAAAATAAAACCCAGAATAAATCATTAAAGACAAGAAATGAGCATAAAAGATGCCTCAGCGCAAGTGTTAATGTTAGTAAAAGAGCCCAAATTTCAAAAAAAATTGCAAAAAACAACAATCTTCCATTCTAGAGTGAATGTTTGAGGTGTATAGAAGGCATTTATTTCATTTTTAGAAATTTTAATTTTTCACATTTTTCCATGAAAAGTGCAAATACCCCCCCCTTTGGGTTCTTGGTGAAATTCTCACTCGGCACAAATCAAACAAAAATGTTTCCATGGTGTGTATTGTTGTTCATTTTCTTCAAATAAACAAAATAAAACCCAGAGTTAATCATTAAAGACAGGAAATGAGCATAAAAGATGCCTAAGCGCAAGTTTTAATGTTAGTAAAAGAGCCCAAATTTCAAAAAATATTGCGAAAAACAACAATCTTCCATTATAGAGTGAATGTTTGAGGTGTATAGAAGGCATTTATTTCATTTTTAGAAATTTTAATTTTTCACATTTTTCCATGAAAAGTGCCCCTTTGGGTTCTAGGTGAAATTCTCACTCGACACATCAAACAAAAATGTTTCCATGGTGTGTATTGTTGTTCATTTTCTTCAAATAAAAAAAATAAAACCCAGAGTTAATCATTTAAGACAGGAAATGAGCATAAAAGATTCCTCAGCGCAAGTGTTAATGTTAGTAAAAGAGCCCAAATTTTAAAAAATATTGCGAAAAACAACAATCTTCCATTATAGAGTGAATGTTTGAGGTGTATAGAAGGCATTTATTTCATTTTTAGAAATTTTAATTTTTCACATTTTTCCATGAAAAGTGCCCCTTTGGGTTCTAGGTGAAATTCTCACTCCACACATATCAAACAAAAATGTTTCCATGGTGTGTATTGTTGTTCATTTTCTTCAAATAAACAAAATAAAACCCAGAGTTAATCATTAAAGACAGGAAATGAGCATAAAAGATGCCTAAGCGCAAGTTTTAATGTTAGTAAAAGAGCCCAAATTTCAAAAAATATTGCGAAAAACAAATATCTTCCATTATAGAGTGAATGTTTGAGGTGTATAGAAGGCATTTATTTCATTTTTAGAAATTTTAATTTTTCACATTTTTCCATTAAAAGTGCCCCTTTGGGTTCTAGGTGAAATTCTCACTCGACACATATCAAACAAAAATGTTTCCATGGTGTGTATTGTTGTTCATTTTCTTCAAATAAACAAAATAAAACCCAGAGTTAATCATTAAAGACAGGAAATGAGCATAAAAGATGCCTAAGCGCAAGTGTTAATGTTAGTAAAAGCGCCAAAATTTCAAAAAATATTGCGAAAAACAAGAATCTTCCATTATAGAGTGAATGTTTGAGGGGTATAGAAGGCATTTATTTCATTTTTAGAAATTTTAATTTTTCACATTTTTCCATGAAAAGTGCCAATACCCCTCCCTTTGGGTTCTAGGTGAAAATCTCACTCAACACAAATCACACAAAAATGTTTCCATGGTGTGTATTGTTGTTCAATTTCATCAAATAAACAAAATAAAACCCAGAATAAATCATTAAAGACAAGAAATGAGCATAAAAGATGCCTCAGCGAAAGTGTTATTGTTAGTAAAAGAGCCCAAATTTCAAAAAATATTGCGAAAAACAACAATCTTCAATTATAGAGTAAATGTTTGAGGTGTATAGAAGGCATTTATTTCATTTTTAGAAATTTTAATTTTCACATTTTTCCATGAAAAGTGCCCTTTGGGTTCTAGGTGAAATTCTCACTCGACACATATCAAACAAAAATGTTTCCATTATGTGTATTGTTGTTCATTTTCATCAAATAAACAAAATAAAACCCAGAATAAATCATTAAAGACAAGAAATGAGCATAAAAGATACCTCAGCGCAAGTGTTAATGTTAGTAAAAGAGCCCAAATTTCAAAAAATATTGCTAAAAACAAATATCTTCCATTAAAGAGTGAATGTTTGAGGTGTATAGAAGGCATTTATTTCATTTTTAGAAATTTTAATTTTTCACATTTTTCCATGAAAAGTGCCAATACCCCCTTTGGGTTCTTGGTGAAATTCTCACTCGGCACAAATCAAACAAAAATGTTTCCATGGTGTGTATTGTTGTTCATTTTTATCAAATAAACAAAATAAAACCCAGAATAAATCATTAAAGACAAGAAATGAGCATAAAAGATGCCTCAGCGCAAGGGTTAATGTTAGTAAAAGAGCCCAAATTTCAAAAAAAAATTGCGAAAAACAACAATCTTCCATTATAGAGTGAATGTTTGAGGTGTATAGAAGGCATTTATTTCATTTTTAGAAATTTTAATTTTTCACATTTTTCCATGAAAAGTGCCAATACCCCCCCCCCCTTTGGGTTCTTGGTGAAATTCTCACTCGGCACAAATCAAACAAAAATGTTTCCATGGTGTGTATTGTTGTTCATTTTTATCAAATAAACAAATTAAAACCCAGAATAAATCATTAAAAACAAGAAATGAGCATAAAAGATGCCTCAGCGCAAGGGTTAATGTTAGTAAAAGAGCCCAAATTTCAAAAAATATTGCGAAAAACAACAATCTTCCATTATAGAGTGAATGTTTGAGGTGTATAGAAGGCATTTATTTCATTTTTAGAAATTTTAATTTTTCACATTTTTCCATGAAAAGTGCCAATACCCCCTTGGGTTCTTGGTGAAATTCTCACTCGGCACAAATCAAACAAAAATGTTTCCATGGTGTGTATTGTTGTTCATTTTTATCAAATAAACAAAATAAAACCCAGAATAAATCATTAAAGACAAGAAATGAGCATAAAAGATGCCTCAGCGCAAGGGTTAATGTTAGTAAAAGAGCCCAAATTTCAAAAAAAATTGCGAAAAACAACAATCTTCCATTATAGAGTGAATGTTTGAGGTGTATAGAAGGCATTTATTTCATTTTTAGAAATTTTAATTTTTCACATTTTTCCATGAAAAGTGCCAATACCCCCCCTTTGGGTTCTAGGTGAAATTCTCACTCGACACATATCAAACAAAAATGTTTCCATGGTGTGTATTGTTGTTCATTTTTATCAAATAAACAAAATAAAACCCAGAATAAATCATTAAAGACAAGAAATGAGCATAAAAGATGCCTCAGCGCAAGTGTTAATGTTAGTAAAAGAGCCCAAATTTCAAAAAAAATTGCAAAAAACAACAATCTTCCATTCTAGAGTGAATGTTTGAGGTGTATAGAAGGCATTTATTTCATTTTTAGAAATTTTAATTTTTCACATTTTTCCATGAAAAGTGCAAATACCCCCCCCTTTGGGTTCTTGGTGAAATTCTCACTCGGCACAAATCAAACAAAAATGTTTCCATGGTGTGTATTGTTGTTCATTTTCTTCAAATAAACAAAATAAAACCCAGAGTTAATCATTAAAGACAGGAAATGAGCATAAAAGATGCCTAAGCGCAAGTTTTAATGTTAGTAAAAGAGCCCAAATTTCAAAAAATATTGCGAAAAACAACAATCTTCCATTATAGAGTGAATGTTTGAGGTGTATAGAAGGCATTTATTTCATTTTTAGAAATTTTAATTTTTCACATTTTTCCATGAAAAGTGCCCCTTTGGGTTCTAGGTGAAATTCTCACTCGACACATCAAACAAAAATGTTTCCATGGTGTGTATTGTTGTTCATTTTCTTCAAATAAAAAAAATAAAACCCAGAGTTAATCATTTAAGACAGGAAATGAGCATAAAAGATTCCTCAGCGCAAGTGTTAATGTTAGTAAAAGAGCCCAAATTTTAAAAAATATTGCGAAAAACAACAATCTTCCATTATAGAGTGAATGTTTGAGGTGTATAGAAGGCATTTATTTCATTTTTAGAAATTTTAATTTTTCACATTTTTCCATGAAAAGTGCCCCTTTGGGTTCTAGGTGAAATTCTCACTCCACACATATCAAACAAAAATGTTTCCATGGTGTGTATTGTTGTTCATTTTCTTCAAATAAACAAAATAAAACCCAGAGTTAATCATTAAAGACAGGAAATGAGCATAAAAGATGCCTAAGCGCAAGTTTTAATGTTAGTAAAAGAGCCCAAATTTCAAAAAATATTGCGAAAAACAAATATCTTCCATTATAGAGTGAATGTTTGAGGTGTATAGAAGGCATTTATTTCATTTTTAGAAATTTTAATTTTTCACATTTTTCCATTAAAAGTGCCCCTTTGGGTTCTAGGTGAAATTCTCACTCGACACATATCAAACAAAAATGTTTCCATGGTGTGTATTGTTGTTCATTTTCTTCAAATAAACAAAATAAAACCCAGAGTTAATCATTAAAGACAGGAAATGAGCATAAAAGATGCCTAAGCGCAAGTGTTAATGTTAGTAAAAGCGCCAAAATTTCAAAAAATATTGCGAAAAACAAGAATCTTCCATTATAGAGTGAATGTTTGAGGGGTATAGAAGGCATTTATTTCATTTTTAGAAATTTTAATTTTTCACATTTTTCCATGAAAAGTGCCAATACCCCTCCCTTTGGGTTCTAGGTGAAAATCTCACTCAACACAAATCACACAAAAATGTTTCCATGGTGTGTATTGTTGTTCAATTTCATCAAATAAACAAAATAAAACCCAGAATAAATCATTAAAGACAAGAAATGAGCATAAAAGATGCCTCAGCGCAAGTGTTATTGTTAGTAAAAGAGCCCAAATTTCAAAAAATATTGCGAAAAACAACAATCTTCAATTATAGAGTAAATGTTTGAGGTGTATAGAAGGCATTTATTTCATTTTTAGAAATTTTAATTTTCACATTTTTCCATGAAAAGTGCCCTTTGGGTTCTAGGTGAAATTCTCACTCGACACATATCAAACAAAAATGTTTCCATTATGTGTATTGTTGTTCATTTTCATCAAATAAACAAAATAAAACCCAGAATAAATCATTAAAGACAAGAAATGAGCATAAAAGATACCTCAGCGCAAGTGTTAATGTTAGTAAAAGAGCCCAAATTTCAAAAAATATTGCGAAAAACAAATATCTTCCATTAAAGAGTGAATGTTTGAGGTGTATAGAAGGCATTTATTTCATTTTTAGAAATTTTAATTTTTCACATTTTTCCATGAAAAGTGCCAATACTCCCCCCTTTGGGTTCTAGGTGAAATTCTCACTCGACACAAATCAAACAAAAATGTTTCCATGGTGTGTATTGTTGTTCATTTTCATCAAATAAACAAAATAAAACCCAGAATAAATCATTAAAGACAGGAAATGAGCATAACAGATGCCTCAACGCAAGTGTTAATGTTAGTCAAAGAGCCCAAATTTCAAAAAATATTGCGAAAAACAACAATCTTCCATTAAAGAGTGAATGTTTGAGGTGCATAGAAGGCATTTATTTCATTTTTAGGAATTTAAATTTTTCACATTTTTCCATGAAAAGTGCCAATACTCCCCCCTTTGGGTTCTAGGTGAAATTCTCACTCAACACAAATCAAACAAAAATGTTTCCATGGTGTGTATTGTTGTTCATTTTCATCAAATAAACAAAATAAAACCCAGAGTTAATCATTAAAGACAGGAAATGAGCATAAAAGATGCCTCAGCGCAAGTGTTAATGTTAGTAAAAGAGGCCAAATTTCAAAAAATATTGCGAAAAACAAGAATCTTCCATTATAGAGTGAATGTTTGAGGGGAATAGAAGGCATTTATTTCATTTTTAGAAATTTTAATTTTTCACATTTTTCCATGAAAAGTGCCAATACCCCCCCCTTTGGGTTCTAGGTGAAAATCTCACTCGACACAAATCACACAAAAATGTTTCCATGGTGTGTATTGTTGTTCAATTTCATCAAATAAACAAAATAAAACCCAGAATAAATCATTAAAGACAAGAAATGAGCATAAAAGATTCCTCAGCGCAAGTGTTATTGTTAGTAAAAGAGCCCAAATTTCAAAAAATATTGCGAAAAACAACAATCTTAATTATAGAGTAAATGTTTGAGGTGTATAGAAGGCATTTATTTCATTTTTAGAAATTTTAATTTTCACATTTTTCCATGAAAAGTGCCCTTTGGGTTCTAGGTGAAATTCTCACTCGACACATATCAAACAAAAATGTTTCCATTATGCGTATTGTTGTTCATTTTCATCAAATAAACAAAATAAAACCCAGAATAAATCATTAAAGACAAGAAATGAGCATAAAAGATACCTCAGCGCAAGTGTTAATATTAGTAAAAGAGCCCAAATTTCAAAAAATATTGCGAAAAACAACAATCTTCCATTATAGAGTGAATGTTTGAGGTGTATAGAAGGCATTTATTTCATTTTTAGAAATTTTAATTTTTCACATTTTTCCATGAAAAGTGCCCCTTTGGGTTCTAGGTGAAATTCTCACTCGACACATATCAAACAAAAATGTTTCCATGGTGTGTATTGTTGTACATTTTCTTCAAATAAACAAAATAAAACCCAGAATAAATCATTAAAGACAAGAAATGAGCATAAAAGATACCTCAGCGCAAGTGTTAATGTTAGTAAAAGAGCCCAAATTTCAAAAAATATTGCGAAAAACAACAATCTTCCATTATAGAGTGAATGTTTGAGGTGTATAGAAGGCATTTATTTCATTTTTAGAAATTTTAATTTTTCACATTTTTCCATGAAAAGTGCCCCTTTGGGTTCTAGGTGAAATTCTCACTCCACACATATCAAACAAAAATGTTTCCATGGTGTGTATTGTTGTTCATTTTCTTCAAATAAACAAAATAAAACCCAGAGTTAATCATTAAAGACAGGAAATGAGCATAAAAGATGCCTAAGCGCAAGTTTTAATGTTAGTAAAAGAGCCCAAATTTCAAAAAATATTGCGAAAAACAAATATCTTCCATTATAGAGTGAATGTTTGAGGTGTATAGAAGGCATTTATTTCATTTTTAGAAATTTTAATTTTTCACATTTTTCCATTAAAAGTGCCCCTTTGGGTTCTAGGTGAAATTCTCACTCGACACATATCAAACAAAAATGTTTCCATGGTGTGTATTGTTGTTCATTTTCTTCAAATAAACAAAATAAAACCCAGAGTTAATCATTAAAGACAGGAAATGAGCATAAAAGATGCCTAAGCGCAAGTGTTAATGTTAGTAAAAGCGCCAAAATTTCAAAAAATATTGCAAAAAACAAGAATCTTCCATTATAGAGTGAATGTTTGAGGGGTATAGAAGGCATTTATTTCATTTTTAGAAATTTTAATTTTTCACATTTTTCCATGAAAAGTGCCAATACCCCTCCCTTTGGGTTCTAGGTGAAAATCTCACTCAACACAAATCACACAAAAATGTTTCCATGGTGTGTATTGTTGTTCAATTTCATCAAATAAACAAAATAAAACCCAGAATAAATCATTAAAGACAAGAAATGAGCATAAAAGATGCCTCAGCGCAAGTGTTATTGTTAGTAAAAGAGCCCAAATTTCAAAAAATATTGCGAAAAACAACAATCTTCAATTATAGAGTAAATGTTTGAGGTGTATAGAAGGCATTTATTTCATTTTTAGAAATTTTAATTTTCACATTTTTCCATGAAAAGTGCCCTTTGGGTTCTAGGTGAAATTCTCACTCGACACATATCAAACAAAAATGTTTCCATTATGTGTATTGTTGTTCATTTTCATCAAATAAACAAAATAAAACCCAGAATAAATCAATAAAGACAAGAAATGAGCATAAAAGATACCTCAGCGCAAGTGTTAATGTTAGTAAAAGAGCCCAAATTTCAAAAAATATTGCGAAAAACAAATATCTTCCATTAAAGAGTGAATGTTTGAGGTGTATAGAAGGCATTTATTTCATTTTTAGAAATTTTAATTTTTCACATTTTTCCATGAAAAGTGCCAATACTCCCCCCTTTGGGTTCTAGGTGAAATTCTCACTCGACACAAATCAAACAAAAATGTTTCCATGGTGTGTATTGTTGTTCATTTTCATCAAATAAACAAAATAAAACCCAGAATAAATCATTAAAGACAGGAAATGAGCATAACAGATGCCTCAACGCAAGTGTTAATGTTAGTCAAAGAGCCCAAATTTCAAAAAATATTGCGAAAAACAACAATCTTCCATTAAAGAGTGAATGTTTGAGGTGCATAGAAGGCATTTATTTCATTTTTAGGAATTTAAATTTTTCACATTTTTCCATGAAAAGTGCCAATACTCCCCCCTTTGGGTTCTAGGTGAAATTCTCACTCAACACAAATCAAACAAAAATGTTTCCATGGTGTGTATTGTTGTTCATTTTCATCAAATAAACAAAATAAAACCCAGAGTTAATCATTAAAGACAGGAAATGAGCATAAAAGATGCCTCAGCGCAAGTGTTAATGTTAGTAAAAGAGGCCAAATTTCAAAAAATATTGCGAAAAACAAGAATCTTCCATTATAGAGTGAATGTTTGATGGGAATAGAAGGCATTTATTTCATTTTTAGAAATTTTAATTTTTCACATTTTTCCATGAAAAGTGCCAATACCCCCCCCTTTGGGTTCTAGGTGAAAATCTCACTCGACACAAATCACACAAAAATGTTTCCATGGTGTGTATTGTTGTTCAATTTCATCAAATAAACAAAATAAAACCCAGAATAAATCATTAAAGACAAGAAATGAGCATAAAAGATTCCTCAGCGCAAGTGTTATTGTTAGTAAAAGAGCCCAAATTTCAAAAAATATTGCGAAAAACAACAATCTTAATTATAGAGTAAATGTTTGAGGTGTATAGAAGGCATTTATTTCATTTTTAGAAATTTTAATTTTCACATTTTTCCATGAAAAGTGCCCTTTGGGTTCTAGGTGAAATTCTCACTCGACACATATCAAACAAAAATGTTTCCATTATGCGTATTGTTGTTCATTTTCATCAAATAAACAAAATAAAACCCAGAATAAATCATTAAAGACAAGAAATGAGCATAAAAGATACCTCAGCGCAAGTGTTAATATTAGTAAAAGAGCCCAAATTTCAAAAAATATTGCGAAAAACAACAATCTTCCATTATAGAGTGAATGTTTGAGGTGTATAGAAGGCATTTATTTCATTTTTAGAAATTTTAATTTTTCACATTTTTCCATGAAAAGTGCCCCTTTGGGTTCTAGGTGAAATTCTCACTCGACACATATCAAACAAAAATGTTTCCATGGTGTGTATTGTTGTACATTTTCTTCAAATAAACAAAATAAAACCCAGAATAAATCATTAAAGACAAGAAATGAGCATAAAAGATACCTCAGCGCAAGTGTTAATGTTAGTAAAAGAGCCCAAATTTCAAAAAATATTGCGAAAAACAACAATCTTCCATTATAGAGTGAATGTTTGAGGTGTATAGAAGGCATTTATTTCATTTTTAGAAATTTTAATTTTTCACATTTTTCCATGAAAAGTGCCCCTTTGGGTTCTAGGTGAAATTCTCACTCGACACATATCAAACAAAAATGTTTCCATGGTGTGTATTGTTGTTCATTTTCTTCAAATAAAAAAAATAAAACCCAGAGTTAATCATTAAAGACAGGAAATGAGCATAAAAGATGCCTCAGCGCAAGTGTCAATGTTAGTAAAAGAGCCCAAATTTCAAAAAATATTGCGAAAAACAACAATCTTCCATTATAGAGGGAATGTTTGAGGTGTATAGAAGGCATTTATTTCATTTTTAGAAATTTTAATTTTTCACATTTTTCCATGAAAAGTGCCCCTTTGGGTTCTAGGTGAAATTCTCACTCCACACATATCAAACAAAAATGTTTCCATGGTGTGTATTGTTGTTCATTTTCTTCAAATAAACAAAATAAAACCCAGAGTTAATCATTAAAGACAGGAAATGAGCATAAAAGATGCCTAAGCGCAAGTTTAAATGTTAGTAAAAGAGCCCAAATTTCAAAAAATATTGCGAAAAACAAATATCTTCCATTATAGAGTGAATGTTTGAGGTGTATAGAAGGCATTTATTTCATTTTTAGAAATTTTAATTTTTCACATTTTTCCATTAAAAGTGCCCCTTTGGGTTCTAGGTGAAATTCTCACTCGACACATATCAAACAAAAATGTTTCCATGGTGTGTATTGTTGTTCATTTTCTTCAAATAAACAAAATAAAACCCAGAGTTAATCATTAAAGACAGGAAATGAGCATAAAAGATGCCTAAGCGCAAGTGTTAATGTTAGTAAAAGCGCCAAAATTTCAAAAAATATTGCGAAAAACAACAATCTTCCATTATAGAGTGAATGTTTGAGGTGTATAGAAGGCATTTATTTCATTTTTAGAAATTTTAATTTTTCACATTTTTCCATGAAAAGTGCCAATACCCCTCCCTTTGGGTTCTAGGTGAAAATCTCACTCGACACAAATCACACAAAAATGTTTCCATGGTGTGTATTGTTGTTCAATTTCATCAAATAAACAAAAAAAACCCAGAATAAATCATTAAAGACAAGAAATGAGCATAAAAGATGCCTCAGCGCAAGGGTTATTGTTAGTAAAAGAGCCCAAATTTCAAAAAATATTGCGAAAAACAAATATCTTCCATTATAGAGTGAATGTTTGAGGGGTATAGAAGGCATTTATTTCATTTTTAGAAATTTTAATTTTCACATTTTTCCATGAAAAGTGCCCTTTGGGTTCTAGGTGAAATTCTCACTCGACACATATCAAACAAAAATGTTTCCATTATGTGTATTGTTGTTCATTTTCATCAAATAAACAAAATAAAACCCAGAATAAATCATTAAAGACAAGAAATGAGCATAAAAGATGCCTCAGCGTAGGTGTTAATATTAGTAAAAGAGCCCAAATTTCAAAAAATATTGCAAAAAACAAAAATCTTCATTTA
This sequence comes from Hetaerina americana, assembly GCF_022747635.1. Lineage (NCBI taxonomy): Eukaryota > Metazoa > Arthropoda > Insecta > Odonata > Calopterygidae > Hetaerina > Hetaerina americana. The sequence continues at coordinate 71,470 of NW_027287057.1, forward strand.
TAGAGTGAATGTTTGAGGTGTATAGAAGGCATTTATTTCATTTTTAGAAATTTTAATTTTTCACATTTTTCCATGAAAAGTGCCCCTTTGGGTTCTAGGTGAAATTCTCACTCGACATTATCAAACAAAAATGTTTCCATGGTGTGTATTGTTGTTCATTTTCTTCAAATAAAAAAAATAAAACCCAGAGTTAATCATTAAAGACAGGAAATGAGCATAAAAGATGCCTCAGCGCAAGTGTTTATGTTAGTAAAAGAGCCCAAATTTCAAAAAATATTGCGAAAAACAACAATCTTCCATTATAGAGTGAATGTTTGAGGTTATAGAAGGCATTTATTTCATTTTTAGAAATTTTAATTTTTCACATTTTTCCATGAAAAGTGCCCCTTTGGGTTCTAGGTGAAATTCTCACTCCACACATATCAAACAAAAATGTTTCCATGGTGTGTATTGTTGTTCATTTTCTTCAAATAAACAAAATAAAACCCAGAGTTAATCATTAAAGACAGGAAATGAGCATAAAAGATGCCTAAGCGCAAGTTTTAATGTTAGTAAAAGAGCCCAAATTTCAAAAAATATTGCGAAAAACAAATATCTTCCATTATTGAGTGAATGTTTGAGGGGTATAGAAGGCATTTATTTCATTTTTAGAAATTTAATTTTCACATTTTTCCATGAAAAGTGCCCTTTGGGTTCTAGGTGAAATTCTCACTCGACACATATCAAACAAAAATGTTTCCATTATGTGTTTGTGTTTCATTTTCATCAAATAAACAAAATAAAACCCAGAATAAATCATTAAAGACAAGAAATGAGCATAAAAGATGCCTCAGCGCAGGTGTTAATATTAGTAAAAGAGCCCAAATTTCAAAAAATATTGCGAAAAACAACAATCTTCCATTATAGAGTGAATGTTTGAGGTGTATAGAAGGCATTTATTTCATTTTTAGAAATTTAAATTTTTCACATTTTTCCATGAAAAGTGCCATTACCCCCCCCTTTGGGTTCTAGGTGAAAATCTCACTCGTACCAATAAAACAAAAATGTTTCCATGGTGTGTATTGTTTTTCATTTTCATCAAATAAACAAAATAAAACCCAGAATAAATCATTAAAGACAAGAAATGAGCTTAAAAGATGCCTCAGCGCAAGTGTTAATTTTAGTAAAAGAGCCCAAATTTCAAAAAATATTGCGAAAAACAACAATCTTCCATTATAGAGTGAATGTTTGAGGTGTATAGAAGGCATTTATTTCATTTTTAGAAATTTTAATTTTTCACATTTTTCCATTAAAAGTGCCAATACCCCCCCCTTTGGGTTCTAGGTGAAATTTTCACTCGACACATATCAAACAAAAATGTTTCCATTCTGTGTATTGTTGTTCATTTTCTTCAAATAAACAAAATAAAACCCAGAGTTAATCATTAAAGACAAGAAATGAGCATAAAAGATGCCTCAGCGCAAGTGTTAATGTTAGTAAAAGAGCCCAAATTTCAAAAAATATTGCGAAAAACAACAATCATCCATTATAGAGTGAATGTTTGAGGTGTATAGAAGGCATTTATTTCATTTTTAGAAATTTTAATTTTTCACATTTTTCCATGAAAAGTGCCAATACCCCCCCCTTTGGGTTCTAGGTGAAATTCTCACTCGACACAAAGCAAACAAATATGTTTCCATGGTGTGTATTGTTGTTCATTTTCATCAAATAAACAAAATAAAACCCAGAGTTAATCATTAAAGACAAGAAATGAACATAAAAGATGCCTCAGCGCAAGTGTTTATGTTAGTTAAAGAGCTCAAATTTCAAAAAATATTGCGAAAAACAACAATCTTCCATTATAGAGTGAATGTTTGAGGTGTATAGAAGGCATTTATTTCATTTTTAGAAATTTTAATTTTTCACATTTTTCCATGAAAAGTGCCAATACCCCCCCCTTTGGGTTCTAGCTGAAATTCTCACTCGACACAATTCAAACAAAAATGTTTCCATGGTTTGTATTGTTGTTCATTTTCATCAAATAAAAAAAATAAAACCCAGAGTTAATCATTAAAGACAAGAAATGAGCATAAAAGATGCCTCAGCGCAAGTGTTAATGTTGGTAAAAGAGCCCAAATTTCAAAAAATATTGCAAAAAACAACAATCTTCCATTATAGAGTGAATGTTTGAGGTGTATAGAAGGCATTTATTTCATTTTTAGAAATTTTAATTTTTCACATTTTTCCATGAAAAGTGCCAATACCCCCCCCTTTGGGTTCTACACGAAAATCACCCTGGACACAAATCAAACAAAAATGTTTCCATGGTGTGTCTTGTTGTTCATTTTCATATAATAAACAAAATAAAACCCAGAATATATCATTAAAAACAAGAAATGAGCATAAAAGATGCCTCAGCGCAAGTGTTAATGTTAGTAAAAGAGCCCAAATTTCTAAAAATATTGCGAAAAACAACAATCTTCCATTAAAGAGTGAATGTTTGAGGTGTATAGAAGGCATTTATTTCATTTTTAGAAATTTTAATTTTTCACATTTTTCCATGAAAAGTGCCAATACCCCCCCCTTTGGGTTCTAGGTGAAATTCTCACTCGACACAAAGCAAACAAATATGTTTCCATGGTGTGTATTGTTGTTCATTTTCATCAAATAAACAAAATAAAACCCAGAGTTAATCATTAAAGACAAGAAATGAACATAAAAGATGCCTCAGCGCAAGTGTTTATGTTAGTTAAAGAGCTCAAATTTCAAAAAATATTGCGAAAAACAACAATCTTCCATTATAGAGTGAATGTTTGAGGTGTATAGAAGGCATTTATTTCATTTTTAGAAATTTTAATTTTTCACATTTTTCCATGAAAAGTGCCAATACCCCCCTTTGGGTTCTAGGTGAAATTCTCACTCGACACAATTCAAACAAAAATGTTTCCATGGTGTGTATTGTTGTTCATTTTCATCAAATAAACAAAATAAAACCCAGAGTTAATCTTTAAAGACAGGAAATGAGCATAAAAGATGCCTCAGCGCAAGTGTTAATGTTAGTAAAAGAGCCCAAATTTCAAAAAATATTGCGAAAAACAACAATCTTCCATTATAGAGTGAATGATTGAGTTGTATAGAAGGCATTTATTTCATTTTTAGAAATTTTAATTTTTCACATTTTTCCATGAAAAGTGCCAAAACCCCCCCTTTGGGTTCTACATGAAAATCTCACTCGACACAAATCAAACAAAAATGTTTCCATTCTGTGTATTGTTGTTCATTTTCTTCAAATAAACAAAATAAAACCCAGAGTTAATCATTAAAGACAGGAAATGAGCATAAACGATGCCTCAGCGCAGGTGTTAATGTTAGTAAAAGAGCCCAAATTTCAAAAAATATTGCGAAAAACAACAATCTTCCATTATAGAGTGAATGTTTGAGGTGTATACAAGGCATTTATTTCATTTTTAGAAATTTTAATTTTTCACATTTTTCCATGAAAAGTGCCAATACCTCCCCTTTGGGTTCTACATGAAAATCTCACTCGACACAAATCAAACAAAAATGTTTCCATGGTGTGTATTGTTGTTCATTTTCATCAAATAAACAATATAAAACCCAGAATAAATTATTAAAGACAAGAAATGAGCATAAAAGACGCCTCAGCGCTAGTGTTAATGTTAATAAAAGAGCCAAAATTTCAAAAAATATTGCGAAAAACAACAATCTTCCATTATAGAGTGAATGTTTGAGGTGTATACAAGGCATTTATTTCATTTTTAGAAATTTTAATTTTTCACATTTTTCCATGAAAAGTGCCAATACCCCCCCCTTTGGGTTCTACACGAAAATCACCCTGGACACAAATCAAACAAAAATGTTTCCATGGTGTGTCTTGTTGTTCATTTTCATATAATAAACAAAATAAAACCCAGAATATATCATTAAAGACAAGAAATGAGCATAAAAGATGCCTCAGCGCAAGTGTTAATGTTAGTAAAAGAGCCCAAATTTCTAAAAATATTGCGAAAAACAACAATCTTCCATTAAAGAGTGAATGTTTGAGGTGTATAGATGGCATTTATTTCATTTTTAGAAATTTTAATTTTTCACATTTTTCCATGAAAAGTGCCAATACTCCCCCCTTTGGGTTCTAGGTGAAATTCTCACTCGACACAAATCAAACAAAAATGTTTCAATGGTGTGTATTGTTGTTCATTTTCATCAAATAAACAAAATAAAACCCAGAATAAATCATTAAAGACAGGAAATGAGCATAACAGATGCCTCAGCGCAAGTGTTAATGTTAGTCAAAGAGCCCAAATTTCAAAAAATATTGCGAAAAACAACAATCTTCCATTAAAGAGTGAATGTTTGAGGTGTATAGAAGGCATTTATTTCATTTTTAGGAATTTAAATTTTACACATTTTCCCATGAAAAGTGCCAATACTCCCCCCTTTGGGTTCTAGGTGAAATTCTCACTCGACACAAATCAAACAAAAATGTTTCCATGGTGTGTATTGTTGTTCATTTTCATCAAATAAACAAAATAAAACCCAGAATAAATCATTAAAGACAGGAAATGAGCATAAAAGATGCCTCAGCGCAAGTGTTAATGTTAGTAAAAGAGCCCAAATTTCAAAAAATATTGCGAAAAACAACAATCTTCCATTATAGAGTGAATGTTTGAGGTGTATACAAGGCATTTATTTCATTTTTAGAAATTTTAATTTTTCACATTTCTCCATGAAAAGTGCCAATCATCCCCCTTTGGGTTCTAGGTGAAATTCTCACTCGACACAAATCAAACAAAAATGTTTCCATGGTGTGTATTGTTGTTCATTTTCATCAAATAAACAAATTAAAACCCAGAATAAATCATTAAAGACAGGAAATGAGCATAAAAGATGCCTAAGCGCAAGTTTTAATGTGAGTAAAAGAGCCCAAATTTCAAAAAATATTGCGAAAAACAACAATCTTCCATTATAGAGTGAATGTTTGAGTTGTATAGAAGGCATTTATTTCATTTTTAGAAATTTTAATTTTTCACATTTTTCCATGAAAAGTGCCAATACCCCCCCTTTGGGTTCTACATGAAATTCTCACTCGACACAAATCAAACAAAAATGTTTCCATGGTGTGTATTGTTGTTCATTTTCATCAAATAAACAAAATAAAACCCAGAATAAATCATTAAAGACAAGAAATGAGCATAAAAGATACCTCAGCGCAATTGTTAATGTTAGTAAAAGAGCCCAAATTTCAAAAAATATTGCGAAAAACAACAATCTTCCATTATAGAGTGAATGTTTGAGGTGTATAGAAGGCATTTATTTCATTTTTAGAAATTTAAATTTTTCACATTTTTCCATGAAAAGTGCCATTACCCCCCCCTTTGGGTTCTAGGTGAAAATCTCACTCGTACCAATAAAACAAAAATGTTTCCATGGTTTGTATTGTTGTTCATTTTCATCAAATAAACAAAATAAAACCCAGAATAAATCATTAAAGACAAGAAATGAGCATAAAATATACCTCAGCGCAAGTGTTAATGTTAGTAAAAGAGCCCAAATTTCAAAAAATATTGCGAAAAACAACAATCTTCCATTATAGAGTGAATGTTTGAGGTGTATACAAGGCATTTATTTCATTTGTAGAAATTTTAATTTATCACATTTTTCCATGAAAAGTGCCAATACCCCCCCCTTTGGGTTCTACACGAAAATCACCCTGGACACAAATCAAACAAAAATGTTTCCATGGTGTGTCTTGTTGTTCAATTTCATATAATAAACAAAATAAAACCCAGCTCTTTTTTTAACCCAAACATTTTTGTTTGATTTGTGTCGAGTGAGAATTTCATGTAGAACCCAAAGGGGGGGTATTGGCACTTTTCATGGAAAAATGTGAAAAATTAAAATTTCTAAAAATGAAATAAATGCCTTGTATACACCTCAAACATTCACTCTTTAATGGAAGATTGTTGTTTTTCGCAATATTTTTTGAAATTTGGGCTCTTTGACTAACATTAACACTTGCGCTGAGGCATCTGTTATGCTCATTTCCTGTCCTTTAATGATTTATTCTGGGTTTTATTTTGTTTATTTGATGAAAATGAACAACAATACACACCATGGAAACATTTTTGTTTGATTTGTGTCGAGTGAGAATTTCACCTAGAACCCAAAGGGGGGAGTATTGGCACTTTTCATGGAAAAATGTGAAAAATTAAAATTTCTAAAAATGAAATAAATGCCTTCTATACACCTCAAACATTCACTCTTTAATGGAAGATTGTTGTTTTTCGCAATATTTTTAGAAATTTGGGCTCTTTTAATAACATTAACACTTGCGCTGAGGCATCTTTTATGCTCATTTCTTGTCTTTAATGATATATTCTGGGTTTTTTTTTGTTTTTTTGATGAAATGAACAACAATACACACCATGGAAACATTTTTGTTTGATTTGTGTCGAGTGGGAATTTCACCTAGAACCCAAGGGGGGGGTATTGGCACTTTTCATGGAAAAATGTGAAAAATTAAAATTTCTAAAAATGAAATAAATGCCTTGTATACACCTCAAACATTCACTCTATAATGGAAGATTGTTGTTTTTCGCAATATTTTTTGAAATTTTGGCTCTTTTATTAACATTAACACTTGCGCTGAGGCATCTTTTATGCTCATTTCTTGTCTTTAATGATATATTCTGGGTTTTATTTTGTTTATTATATGAAAATGAACAACAAGACACACCATGGAAACATTTTTTGTTTGATTTGTGTCCAGGGTGATTTTCGTGTAGAACCCAAAGGGGGGGGGTATTGGCACTTTTCATGGAAAAATGTGAAAAATTAAAATTTCTACAAATGAAATAAATGCCTTGTATACACCTCAAACAATCACTCTATAATGGAAGGTTGTTGTTTTTTCGCAATATTTTTTGAAATTTGGGCTCTTTTAATAACATTAACACTTGCGCTGAGGTATCTTTTATGCTCATTTCTTGTCTTTAATGATATATTCTGGGTTTTATTTTGTTTTTTTGATGAAATTGAACAATAATACACACCATGGAAACATTTTTGTTTGATTTGTGTCGAGTGGGAATTTCACCTAGAACCCAAAGGGGGGGGTATTGGCACTTTTCATGGAAAAATGTGAAAAATTAAAATTTCTAAAAATGAAATAAATGCCTTGTATACACCTCAAACATTCACTCTATAATGGAAGATTGTTGTTTTTCGCAATATTTTTTGAAATTTGGGCTCTTTTACTAACATTAACACTTGCGCTGAGGTATATTTTATGCTAATTTCCTGTCATTAAAGATTAACTTTAACCAGAATATATCATTAAAGACAAGAAATGAGCATAAAAGATGCCTCAGCGCAAGTGTTAATGTTAGTAAAAGAGCCCAAATTTCTAAAAATATTGCGAAAAACAACAATCTTCCATTAAAGAGTGAATGTTTGAGGTGTATAGAAGGCATTTATTTCATTTTTAGAAATTTTAATTTTTCACATTTTTCCATGAAAAGTGCCAATACTCCCCCCTTTGGGTTCTAGGTGAAATTCTCACTCGACACAAATCAAACAAAAAAGTTTGCATGGTGTGTATTGTTGTTCATTTTCATCAAATAAACAAAATAAAACCCAGAATAAATCATTAAAGACAGGAAATGAGCATAACAGAATGCCTCAGCGCAAGTGTTAATGTTAGTCAAAGAGCCCAAATTTCAAAAAATATTGCGAAAAACAACAATCTTCCATTAAAGAGTGAATTTTTGAGGTGCATAGAAGGCATTTATTTCATTTTTAGGATTTAAATTTTTCACATTTTTCCATGAAAAGTGCCAATACTCCCCCCTTTGGGTTCTAGGTGAAATTCTCACTCAACACAAATCAAACAAAAATGTTTCCATGGTGTGTATTGTTGTTCATTTTCATCAAATAAACAAAATAAAACCCAGAATAAATCATTAAAGACAGGAAATGAGCATAAAAGATGCCTCAGCGCAAGTGTTAATGTTAGTAAAAGAGCCCAAATTTCAAAAAATATTGCGAAAAACAACAATCTTCCATTATAGAGTGAATGTTTGAGGTGTATACAAGGCATTTATTTCATTTTTAGAAATTTTAATTTTTCACATTTTTCCATGAAAAGTGCCAATATCCCCCCCTTTGGGTTCTACATGAAAATCTCACTCGACACAAATCAAACAAAATGTTTCCATGGTGTGTATTGTTGTTCATTTTCATCAAATAAACAAAATAAAACCCAGAATAAATCATTAAAGACAGGAAATGAGCATAAAAGATGCCTAAGCGCAAGTTTTAATGTGAGTAAAAGAGCCCAAATTTCAAAAAATATTGCGAAAAACAACAATCTTCCATTATAGAGTGAATGTTTGAGGTGTATAGAAGGCATTTATTTCATTTTTAGAAATTTTAATTTTTCACATTTTTCCATGAAAAGTGCCAATACCCCCCTTTGGGTTCTAGGTGAAATTCTCACTCGACACAATTCAAACAAAAATATTTCCATGGTGTGTATTGTTGTTCATTTTCATCAAATAAACAAAATAAAACCCAGAGTTAATCTTTAATGACAGGAAATTAGCATAAAATATACCTCAGCGCAAGTGTTAATGTTAGTAAAAGAGCCCAAATTTCAAAAATATTGCGAAAAACAAACAATCTTCCATTATAGAGTGAATGTTTGAGGTGTATACAAGGCATTTATTTCATTTTTAGAAATTTTAATTTTTCACATTTTTCCATGAAAAGTGCCAATACCCCCCCCCCTTTGGGTTCTACACGAAAATCACCCTGGACACAAATCAAACAAAAATGTTTCCATGGTGTGTCTTGTTGTTCAATTTCATATAATAAACAAAATAAAACCCAGAATATATCATTAAAGACAAGAAATGAGCATAAAAGATGCCTCAGCGCAAGTGTTAATGTTAGTAAAAGAGCCCATATTTCTAAAAATATTGGCGAAAAACAACAATCTTCCATTAAAGAGTGAATGTTTGAGGTGTATAGAAGGCATTTATTTCATTTTTAGAAATTTTAATTTTTCACATTTTTCCATGAAAAGTGCCAATACTCCCCCCTTTGGGTTCTAGGTGAAATTCTCACTCGACACAAATCAAACAAAAATGTTTCCATGGTGTGTATTGTTGTTCATTTTCATCAAATAAACAAAATAAAACCCAGAATAAATCATTAAAGACAGGAAATGAGCATAACAGATGCCTCAGCGCAAGTGTTAATGTTAGTCAAAGAGCCCAAATTTCAAAAAATATTGCGAAAAACAACAATCTTCCATTAAAGAGTGAATGTTTGAGGTGCATAGAAGGCATTTATTTCATTTTTAGGAATTTAAATTTTTCACATTTTTCCATGAAAAGTGCCAATACTCCCCCCTTTGGGTTCTAGGTGAAATTCTCACTCAACACAAATCAAACAAAAATGTTTCCATGGTGTGTATTGTTGTCCATTTTCATCAAATAAACAAAATAAAACCCAGAATAAATCATTAAAGACAGGAAATGAGCATAAAAGATGCCTCAGCGCAAGTGTTAATGTTAGTAAAAGAGCCCAAATTTCAAAAAATATTGCGAAAAACAACAATCTTCCATTATAGAGTGAATGTTTGAGGTGTATACAAGGCATTTATTTCATTTTTAAAAATTTTAATTTTTCACATTTTTCCATTAAAAGTGCCAATACCCCCCCCTTTGGGTTCTACATGAAAATCTCACTCGACACAACTCAAACAAAAATGTTTCCATGGTGTGTATTGTTGTTCATTTTCATCAAATAAACAAAATAAAACCCAGAATAAATCATTAAAGACAGGAAATGAGCATAAAAGATGCCTAGGCGCAAGTTTTAATGTGAGTAAAAGAGCCCAAATTTCAAAAAATATTGCGAAAAACAACAATCTTCCATTATAGAGTGAATGTTTGAGGTGTATAGAAGGCATTTATTTCATTTTTAGAAATTTTAATTTTTCACATTTTTCCATTAAAAGTGCCAATACCCCCCCCTTTGGGTTCTACATGAAAATCTCACTCGACACAAATCAAACAAAAATGTTTCCATGGTGTGTATTGTTGTTCATTTTCATCAAATAAACAAAATAAAACCCAGAATAAATCATTAAAGACAGGAAATGAGCATAAAAGATGCCTCAGCGCAAGTGTTAATGTTAGTAAAAGAGCCCAAATTTCAAAAAATATTGCGAAAAACAACAATCTTCCATTATAGAGTGAATGTTTGAGATATATAGAAGGCATTTATTTCATTTTGGAAAAATTTTAATTTTTCACATTTTTCCATGAAAACTGCCAATACCCCCCCTTTGGGTTCTAGGTGAAATTCTCACTCGACACAAATCAAACAAAAATGTTTCCATGGTGTGTATTGTTGTTCATTTTCATCAAATAAACAAAATAAAACCCAGAATAAATCATTAAAGACAAGAAATGAGCATAAAATATACCTCAGCGCAAGTGTTAATGTTAGTAAAAGAGCCCAAATTTCAAAAAATATTGCGAAAAACAACAATCTTCCATTATAGAGTGAATGTTTGAGGTGTATAGAAGGCATTTATTTCATTTGTAGAAATTTTAATTTTTCACATTTTTCCATGAAAAGTGCCAATACCCCCCCCTTTGGGTTCTACACGAAAATCACCCTGGACACAAATCAAACAAAAATGTTTCCATGGTGTGTCTTGTTGTTCAATTTCATATAATAAACAAAATAAAACCCAGAATATATCATTAAAGACAAGAAATGAGCATAAAAGATGCCTCAGCGCAAGTGTTAATGTTAGTAAAAGAGCCCATATTTCTAAAAATATTGCGAAAAACAACAATCTTCCATTAAAGAGTGAATGTTTGAGGTGTATAGAAGGCATTTATTTCATTTTTAGAAATTTTAATTTTTCACATTTTTCCATGAAAAGTGCCAATACTCCCCCCTTTGGGTTCTAGGTGAAATTCTCACTCGACACAAATCAAACAAAAATGTTTCCATGGTGTGTATTGTTGTTCATTTTCATCAAATAAACAAAATAAAACCCAGAATAAATCATTAAAGACAGGAAATGAGCATAACAGATGCCTCAGCGCAAGTGTTAATGTTAGTCAAAGAGCCCAAATTTCAAAAAATATTGCGAAAAACAACAATCTTCCATTAAAGAGTGAATGTTTGAGGTGCATAGAAGGCATTTATTTCATTTTTAGGAATTTAAATTTTTCACATTTTTCCATGAAAAGTGCCAATACTCCCCCCTTTGGGTTCTAGGTGAAATTCTCACTCAACACAAATCAAACAAAAATGTTTCCATGGTGTGTATTGTTGTCCATTTTCATCAAATAAACAAAATAAAACCCAGAATAAATCATTAAAGACAGGAAATGAGCATAAAAGATGCCTCAGCGCAAGTGTTAATGTTAGTAAAAGAGCCCAAATTTCAAAAAATATTGCGAAAAACAACAATCTTCCATTATAGAGTGAATGTTTGAGGTGTATACAAGGCATTTATTTCATTTTTAGAAATTTTAATTTTTCACATTTTTCCATTAAAAGTGCCAATACCCCCCCCTTTGGGTTCTACATGAAAATCTCACTCGACACAACTCAAACAAAAATGTTTCCATGGTGTGTATTGTTGTTCATTTTCATCAAATAAACAAAATGAAACCCAGAATAAATCATTAAAGACAGGAAATGAGCATAAAAGATGCCTAGGCGCAAGTTTTAATGTGAGTAAAAGAGCCCAAATTTCAAAAAATATTGCGAAAAACAACAATCTTCCATTATAGAGTGAATGTTTGAGGTGTATAGAAGGCATTTATTTCATTTTTAGAAATTTTAATTTTTCACATTTTTCCATTAAAAGTGCCAATACCCCCCCCTTTGGGTTCTACATGAAAATCTCACTCGACACAAATCAAACAAAAATGTTTCCATGGTGTGTATTGTTGTTCATTTTCATCAAATAAACAAAATAAAACCCAGAATAAATCATTAAAGACAAGAAATGAGCATTAAAGATACCTCAGCGCAAGTGTTAATGTTAGTAAAAGAGCCCAAATTTCAAAAAATATTGCGAAAAACAACAATCTTCCATTATAGAGTGAATGTTTGAGGTGTATACAAGGCATTTATTTCATTTTTAGAAATTTTAATTTTTCACATTTTTCCATGAAAAGTGCCAATACCCCCCCCTTTGGGTTCTACATGAAAATCTCACTCGACACAAATCAAACAAAAATGTTTCCATGGTGTGTATTGTTGTTCATTTTCATCAAATAAACAAAATAAAACCCAGAATAAATCATTAAAGACAGGAAATGAGCATAAAAGATGCCTCAGCGCAAGTGTTAATGTTAGTAAAAGAGCCCAAATTTCAAAAAATATTGCGAAAAACAACAATCTTCCATTATAGAGTGAATGTTTGAGATATATAGAAGGCATTTATTTCATTTTGGAAAAATTTTAATTTTTCACATTTTTCCATGAAAACTGCCAATACCCCCCCTTTGGGTTCTAGGTGAAATTCTCACTCGACACAAATCAAACAAAAATGTTTCCATGGTGTGTATTGTTGTTCATTTTCATCAAATAAACAAAATAAAACCCAGAATAATCATTAAAGACAAGAAATGAGCATAAAATATACCTCAGCGCAAGTGTTAATGTTAGTAAAAGAGCCCAAATTTCAAAAAATATTGCGAAAAACAACAATCTTCCATTATAGAGTGAATGTTTGAGGTGTATAGAAGGCATTTATTTCATTTGTAGAAATTTTAATTTTTCACATTTTTCCATGAAAAGTGCCAATACCCCCCCCTTTGGGTTCTACACGAAAATCACCCTGGACACAAATCAAACAAAAATGTTTCCATGGTGTGTCTTGTTGTTCAATTTCATATAATAAACAAAATAAAACCCAGAATATATCATTAAAGACAAGAAATGAGCATAAAAGATGCCTCAGCGCAAGTGTTAATGTTAGTAAAAGAGCCCATATTTCTAAAAATATTGCGAAAAACAACAATCTTCCATTAAAGAGTGAATGTTTGAGGTGTATAGAAGGCATTTATTTCATTTTTAGAAATTTTAATTTTTCACATTTTTCCATGAAAAGTGCCAATACTCCCCCCTTTGGGTTCTAGGTGAAATTCTCACTCGACACAAATCAAACAAAAATGTTTCCATGGTGTGTATTGTTGTTCATTTTCATCAAATAAACAAAATAAAACCCAGAATAAATCATTAAAGACAGGAAATGAGCATAACAGATGCCTCAGCGCAAGTGTTAATGTTAGTCAAAGAGCCCAAATTTCAAAAAATATTGCGAAAAACAACAATCTTCCATTAAAGAGTGAATGTTTGAGGTGCATAGAAGGCATTTATTTCATTTTTAGGAATTTAAATTTTTCACATTTTTCCATGAAAAGTGCCAATACTCCCCCCTTTGGGTTCTAGGTGAAATTCTCACTCAACACAAATCAAACAAAAATGTTTCCATGGTGTGTATTGTTGTCCATTTTCATCAAATAAACAAAATAAAACCCAGAATAAATCATTAAAGACAGGAAATGAGCATAAAAGATGCCTCAGCGCAAGTGTTAATGTTAGTAAAAGAGCCCAAATTTCAAAAAATATTGCGAAAAACAACAATCTTCCATTATAGAGTGAATGTTTGAGGTGTATACAAGGCATTTATTTCATTTTTAGAAATTTTAATTTTTCACATTTTTCCATTAAAAGTGCCAATACCCCCCCCTTTGGGTTCTACATGAAAATCTCACTCGACACAACTCAAACAAAAATGTTTCCATGGTGTGTATTGTTGTTCATTTTCATCAAATAAACAAAATAAAACCCAGAATAAATCATTAAAGACAGGAAATGAGCATAAAAGATGCCTAGGCGCAAGTTTTAATGTGAGTAAAAGAGCCCAAATTTCAAAAAATATTGCGAAAAACAACAATCTTCCATTATAGAGTGAATGTTTGAGGTGTATAGAAGGCATTTATTTCATTTTTAGAAATTTTAATTTTTCACATTTTTCCATGAAAAGTGCCAATACCCCCCCCTTTGGGTTCTACATGAAAATCTCACTCGACACAAATCAAACAAAAATGTTTCCATGGTGTGTATTGTTGTTCATTTTCATCAAATAAACAAAATAAAACCCAGAATAAATCATTAAAGACAGGAAATGAGCATAAAAGATGCCTCAGCGCAAGTGTTAATGTTAGTAAAAGAGCCCAAATTTCAAAAATATTGCGAAAAACAACAATCTTCCATTATAGAGTGAATGTTTGAGATATATAGAAGGCATTTATTTCATTTTGGAAAAATTTTAATTTTTCACATTTTTCCATGAAAACTGCCAATACCCCCCCTTTGGGTTCTAGGTGAAATTCTCACTCGACACAAATCAAACAAAAATGTTTCCATGGTGTGTATTGTTGTTCATTTTCATCAAATAAACAAAATAAAACCCAGAATAAATCATTAAAGACAAGAAATGAGCATAAAATATACCTCAGCGCAAGTGTTAATGTTAGTAAAAGAGCCCAAATTTCAAAAAATATTGCGAAAAACAACAATCTTCCATTATAGAGTGAATGTTTGAGGTGTATAGAAGGCATTTATTTCATTTGTAGAAATTTTAATTTTTCACATTTTTCCATGAAAAGTGCCAATACCCCCCCCTTTGGGTTCTACACGAAAATCACCCTGGACACAAATCAAACAAAAATGTTTCCATGGTGTGTCTTGTTGTTCAATTTCATATAATAAACAAAATAAAACCCAGAATATATCATTAAAGACAAGAAATGAGCATAAAAGATGCCTCAGCGCAAGTGTTAATGTTAGTAAAAGAGCCCATATTTCTAAAAATATTGCGAAAAACAACAATCTTCCATTAAAGAGTGAATGTTTGAGGTGTATAGAAGGCATTTATTTCATTTTTAGAAATTTTAATTTTTCACATTTTTCCATGAAAAGTGCCAATACTCCCCCCTTTGGGTTCTAGGTGAAATTCTCACTCGACACAAATCAAACAAAAATGTTTCCATGGTGTGTATTGTTGTTCATTTTCATCAAATAAACAAAATAAAACCCAGAATAAATCATTAAAGACAGGAAATGAGCATAACAGATGCCTCAGCGCAAGTGTTAATGTTAGTCAAAGAGCCCAAATTTCAAAAAATATTGCGAAAAACAACAATCTTCCATTAAAGAGTGAATGTTTGAGGTGCATAGAAGGCATTTATTTCATTTTTAGGAATTTAAATTTTTCACATTTTTCCATGAAAAGTGCCAATACTCCCCCCTTTGGGTTCTAGGTGAAATTCTCACTCAACACAAATCAAACAAAAATGTTTCCATGGTGTGTATTGTTGTCCATTTTCATCAAATAAACAAAATAAAACCCAGAATAAATCATTAAAGACAGGAAATGAGCATAAAAGATGCCTCAGCGCAAGTGTTAATGTTAGTAAAAGAGCCCAAATTTCAAAAAATATTGCGAAAAACAACAATCTTCCATTATAGAGTGAATGTTTGAGGTGTATACAAGGCATTTATTTCATTTTTAGAAATTTTAATTTTTCACATTTTTCCATTAAAAGTGCCAATACCCCCCCCTTTGGGTTCTACATGAAAATCTCACTCGACACAACTCAAACAAAAATGTTTCCATGGTGTGTATTGTTGTTCATTTTCATCAAATAAACAAAATAAAACCCAGAATAAATCATTAAAGACAGGAAATGAGCATAAAAGATGCCTAGGCGCAAGTTTTAATGTGAGTAAAAGAGCCCAAATTTCAAAAAATATTGCGAAAAACAACAATCTTCCATTATAGAGTGAATGTTTGAGGTGTATAGAAGGCATTTATTTCATTTTTAGAAATTTTAATTTTTCACATTTTTCCATTAAAAGTGCCAATACCCCCCCTTTGGGTTCTACATGAAAATCTCACTCGACACAAATCAAACAAAAATGTTTCCATGGTGTGTATTGTTGTTCATTTTCATCAAATAAACAAAATAAAACCCAGAATAAATCATTAAAGACAAGAAATGAGCATTAAAGATACCTCAGCGCAAGTGTTAATGTTAGTAAAAGAGCCCAAATTTCAAAAAATATTGCGAAAAACAACAATCTTCCATTATAGAGTGAATGTTTGAGGTGTATACAAGGCATTTATTTCATTTGTAGAAATTTTAATTTTCACATTTTTCCATGAAAAGTGCCAATACTCCCCCCTTTGGGTTCTAGGTGAAATTCTCACTCGCCACAAATCAAACAAAAATGTTTCCATGGTGTGTATTGTTGTTCATTTTCATCAAATAAACAAAATAAAACCCAGAAAATAAATCATTAAAGACAGGAAATGAGCATAAAAGATGCCTCAGCGCAAGTGTTAATGTTAGTAAAAGAGCCCAAATTTCAAAAAATATTGCGAAAAAAACCCAATCTTCCATTAAAGAGTGAATGTTTGAGGTGTATAGAAGGCATTTATTTCATTTTTAGGAATTTAAATTTTTCACATTTTTCCATGAAAAGTGCCAATACTCCCCCCTTTGGGTTCTAGGTGAAATTCTCACTCGACACAAATCAAACAAAAATGTTTCCATGGTGTGTATTGTTCTCCATTTTCATCAAATAAACAAAATAAAACCCAGAATAAATCATTAAAGACAGGAAATGAGCATAAAAGATGCCTCAGCGCAAGTGTTAATGTTAGTAAAAGAGCCCAAATTTCAAAAAATATTGCGAAAAACAACAATCTTCCATTATAGAGTGAATGTTTGAGGTGTATACAAGGCATTTATTTCATTTTTAGAAATTTTAATTTTTCACATTTTTCCATGAAAAGTGCCAATACCCCCCCCTTTGGGTTCTACACGAAAATCACCCTGGACACAAATCAAACAAAAATGTTTCCATGGTGTGTCTTGTTGTTCAATTTCATATAATAAACAAAATAAAACCCAGAATATATCATTAAAGACAAGAAATGAGCATAAAAGATGCCTCAGCGCAAGTGTTAATGTTAGTAAAAGAGCCCATATTCTAAAAATATTGCGAAAAACAACAATCTTCCATTAAAGAGTGAATGTTTGAGGTGTATAGAAGGCATTTATTTCATTTTAGAAATTTTAATTTTTCACATTTTTCCATGAAAAGTGCCAATACTCCCCCCTTTGGGTTCTAGGTGAAATTCTCACTCGACACAAATCAAACAAAAATGTTTCCATGGTGTGTATTGTTGTTCATTTTCATCAAATAAACAAAATAAAACCCAGAATAAATCATTAAAGACAGGAAATGAGCATAACAGATGCCTCAGCGCAAGTGTTAATGTTAGTCAAAGAGCCCAAATTTCAAAAAATATTGCGAAAAACAACAATCTTCCATTAAAGAGTGAATGTTTGAGGTGTATACAAGGCATTTATTTCATTTTTAGAAATTTTAATTTTTCACATTTTTCCATGAAAAGTGCCAATACCCCCCCTTTGGGTTCTACATGAAATTCTCACTCGACACAAATCAAACAAAAATGTTTCCATGGTGTGTATTGTTGTCCATTTTCATCAAATAAACAAAATAAAACCCAGAATAAATCATTAAAGACAGGAAATGAGCATAAAAGATGCCTCAGCGCAAGTGTTAATGTTAGTAAAAGAGCCCAAATTTCAAAAAATATTGCGAAAAACAACAATCTTCCATTATAGAGTGAATGTTTGAGGTGTATACAAGGCATTTATTTCATTTTAGAAATTTTAATTTTTCACATTTTTCCATGAAAAGTGCCAATACCCCCCCCTTTGGGTTCTACATGAAAATCTCACTCGACACAACTCAAACAAAAATGTTTCCATGGTGTGTATTGTTGTTCATTTTCATCAAATAAACAAAATAAAACCCAGAATAAATCATTAAAGACAGGAAATGAGCATAAAAGATGCCTAGGCGCAAGTTTTAATGTGAGTAAAAGAGCCCAAATTTCAAAAAATATTGCGAAAAACAACAATCTTCCATTATAGAGTGAATGTTTGAAGTGTATAGAAGGCATTTATTTCATTTTTAGAAATTTTAATTTTTCACATTTTTCCATTAAAAGTGCCAATACCCCCCCCTTTGGGTTCTACATGAAAATCTCACTCGACACAAATCAAACAAAAATGTTTCCATGGTGTGTATTGTTGTTCATTTTCATCAAATAAACAAAATAAAACCCAGAATAAATCATTAAAGACAAGAAATGAGCATAAAAGATACCTCAGCGCAAGTGTTAATGTTAGTAAAAGAGCCCAAATTTCAAAAAATATTGCGAAAAACAACAATCTTCCATTATAGAGTGAATGTTTGAGGTGTATACAAGGCATTTATTTCATTTGTAGAAATTTTAATTTTTCACATTTTTCCATGAAAAGTGCCAATACTCCCCCCTTTGGGTTCTAGGTGAAATTCTCACTCGCCACAAATCAAACAAAAATGTTTCCATGGTGTGTATTGTTGTTCATTTTCATCAAATAAACAAAATAAAACCCAGAATAAATCATTAAAGACAGGAAATGAGCATAAAAGATGCCTCAGCGCAAGTGTTAATGTTAGTAAAAGAGCCCAAATTTCAAAAAATATTGCGAAAAAACCCAATCTTCCATTAAAGAGTGAATGTTTGAGGTGTATAGAAGGCATTTATTTCATTTTTAGGAATTTAAATTTTTCACATTTTTCCATGAAAAGTGCCAATACTCCCCCCTTTGGGTTCTAGGTGAAATTCTCACTCGACACAAATCAAACAAAAATGTTTCCATGGTGTGTATTGTTCTCCATTTTCATCAAATAAACAAAATAAAACCCAGAATAAATCATTAAAGTCAGGAAATGAGCATAAAAGATGCCTCAGCGCAAGTGTTAATGTTAGTAAAAGAGCCCAAATTTCAAAAAATATTGCGAAAAACAACAATCTTCCATTATAGAGTGAATGTTTGAGGTGTATACAAGGCATTTATTTCATTTTTAGAAATTTTAATTTTTCACATTTTTCCATGAAAAGTGCCAATACCCCCCCTTTGGGTTCTACATGAAAATCTCACTCGACACAAATCAAACAAAAATGTTTCCATGGTGTGTATTGTTGTTCATTTTCATCAAATAAACAAAATAAAACCCAGAATAAATCATTAAAGACAGGAAATGAGCATAAAAGATGCCTCAGCGCAAGTGTTAATGTTAGTAAAAGAGCCCAAATTTCAAAAAATATTGCGAAAAACAACAATCTTCCATTATAGAGTGAATGTTTGAGGTGTATAGAAGGCATTTATTTCATTTTTAGAAATTTTAATTTTTCACATTTTTCCATTAAAAGTGCCAATACCCCCCCCTTTGGGTTCTACATGAAAATCTCACTCGACACAAATCAAACAAAAATGTTTCCATGGTGTGTATTGTTGTTCATTTTCATCAAATAAACAAAATAAAACCCGGAATAAATCATTAAAGACAAGAAATGAGCATAAAAGATACCTCAGCGCAAGTGTTAATGTTAGTAAAAGAGCCCAAATTTCAAAAAATATTGCGAAAAACAACAATCTTCCATTATAGAGTGAATGTTTGAGATATATAGAAGGCATTTATTTCATTTTGGAAAAATTTTAATTTTTCACATTTTTCCATGAAAACTGCCAATACCCCCCCTTTGGGTTCTAGGTGAAATTCTCACTCGACACAAATCAAACAAAAATGTTTCCATGGTGTGTATTGTTGTTCATTTTCATCAAATAAACAAAATAAAACCCAGAATAAATCATTAAAGACAAGAAATGAGCATAAAATATACCTCAGCGCAAGTGTTAATGTTAGTAAAAGAGCCCAAATTTCAAAAAATATTGCGAAAAACAACAATCTTCCATTATAGAGTGAATGTTTGAGGTGTATAGAAGGCATTTATTTCATTTGTAGAAATTTTAATTTTTCACATTTTTCCATGAAAAGTGCCAATACCCCCCCCTTTGGGTTCTACACGAAAATCACCCTGGACACAAATCAAACAAAAATGTTTCCATGGTGTGTCTTGTTGTTCAATTTCATATAATAAACAAAATAAAACCCAGAATATATCATTAAAGACAAGAAATGAGCATAAAAGATGCCTCAGCGCAAGTGTTAATGTTAGTAAAAGAGCCCATATTTCTAAAAATATTGCGAAAAACAACAATCTTCCATTAAAGAGTGAATGTTTGAGGTGTATAGAAGGCATTTATTTCATTTTTAGAAATTTTAATTTTTCACATTTTTCCATGAAAAGTGCCAATACTCCCCCCTTTGGGTTCTAGGTGAAATTCTCACTCGACACAAATCAAACAAAAATGT
This sequence comes from Hetaerina americana, assembly GCF_022747635.1. Classification (NCBI taxonomy): domain Eukaryota; kingdom Metazoa; phylum Arthropoda; class Insecta; order Odonata; family Calopterygidae; genus Hetaerina; species Hetaerina americana. The sequence goes on from NW_027287057.1 coordinate 91,882, forward strand.
TTCCATGGTGTGTATTGTTGTTCATTTTCATCAAATAAACAAAATAAAACCCAGAATAAATCATTAAAGACAGGAAATGAGCATAACAGATGCCTCAGCGCAAGTGTTAATGTTAGTCAAAGAGCCCAAATTTCAAAAAATATTGCGAAAAACAACAATCTTCCATTAAAGAGTGAATGTTTGAGGTGCATAGAAGGCATTTATTTCATTTTTAGGAATTTAAATTTTTCACATTTTTCCATGAAAAGTGCCAATACTCCCCCCTTTGGGTTCTAGGTGAAATTCTCACTCAACACAAATCAAACAAAAATGTTTCCATGGTGTGTATTGTTGTCCATTTTCACCAAATAAACAAAATAAAACCCAGAATAAATCATTAAAGACAGGAAATGAGCATAAAAGATGCCTCAGCGCAAGTGTTAATGTTAGTAAAAGAGCCCAAATTTCAAAAAATATTGCGAAAAACAACAATCTTCCATTATAGAGTGAATGTTTGAGGTGTATACAAGGCATTTATTTCATTTTTAGAAATTTTAATTTTTCACATTTTTCCATTAAAAGTGCCAATACCCCCCCCTTTGGGTTCTACATGAAAATCTCACTCGACACAACTCAAACAAAAATGTTTCCATGGTGTGTATTGTTGTTCATTTTCATCAAATAAACAAAATAAAACCCAGAATAAATCATTAAAGACAGGAAATGAGCATAAAAGATGCCTAGGCGCAAGTTTTAATGTGAGTAAAAGAGCCCAAATTTCAAAAAATATTGCGAAAAACAACAATCTTCCATTATAGAGTGAATGTTTGAGGTGTATAGAAGGCATTTATTTCATTTTTAGAAATTTTAATTTTTCACATTTTTCCATTAAAAGTGCCAATACCCCCCCCTTTGGGTTCTACATGAAAATCTCACTCGACACAAATCAAACAAAAATGTTTCCATGGTGTGTATTGTTGTTCATTTTCATCAAATAAACAAAATAAAACCCAGAATAAATCATTAAAGACAAGAAATGAGCATTAAAGATACCTCAGCGCAAGTGTTAATGTTAGTAAAAGAGCCCAAATTTCAAAAAATATTGCGAAAAACAACAATCTTCCATTATAGAGTGAATGTTTGAGGTGTATACAAGGCATTTATTTCATTTGTAGAAATTTTAATTTTTCACATTTTTCCATGAAAAGTGCCAATACTCCCCCCTTTGGGTTCTAGGTGAAATTCTCACTCGCCACAAATCAAACAAAAATGTTTCCATGGTGTGTATTGTTGTTCATTTTCATCAAATAAACAAAATAAAACCCAGAATAAATCATTAAAGACAGGAAATGAGCATAAAAGATGCCTCAGCGCAAGTGTTAATGTTAGTAAAAGAGCCCAAATTTCAAAAAATATTGCGAAAAAACCCAATCTTCCATTAAAGAGTGAATGTTTGAGGTGTATAGAAGGCATTTATTTCATTTTTAGGAATTTAAATTTTTCACATTTTTCCATGAAAAGTGCCAATACTCCCCCCTTTGGGTTCTAGGTGAAATTCTCACTCGACACAAATCAAACAAAAATGTTTCCATGGTGTGTATTGTTCTCCATTTTCATCAAATAAACAAAATAAAACCCAGAATAAATCATTAAAGACAGGAAATGAGCATAAAAGATGCCTCAGCGCAAGTGTTAATGTTAGTAAAAGAGCCCAAATTTCAAAAAATATTGCGAAAAACAACAATCTTCCATTATAGAGTGAATGTTTGAGGTGTATACAAGGCATTTATTTCATTTTTAGAAATTTTAATTTTTCACATTTTTCCATGAAAAGTGCCAATACCCCCCCCTTTGGGTTCTACACGAAAATCACCCTGGACACAAATCAAACAAAAATGTTTCCATGGTGTGTCTTGTTGTTCAATTTCATATAATAAACAAAATAAAACCCAGAATATATCATTAAAGACAAGAAATGAGCATAAAAGATGCCTCAGCGCAAGTGTTAATGTTAGTAAAAGAGCCCATATTTCTAAAAATATTGCGAAAAACAACAATCTTCCATTAAAGAGTGAATGTTTGAGGTGTATAGAAGGCATTTATTTCATTTTTAGAAATTTTAATTTTTCACATTTTTCCATGAAAAGTGCCAATACTCCCCCCTTTGGGTTCTAGGTGAAATTCTCACTCGACACAAATCAAACAAAAATGTTTCCATGGTGTGTATTGTTGTTCATTTTCATCAAATAAACAAAATAAAACCCAGAATAAATCATTAAAGACAGGAAATGAGCATAACAGATGCCTCAGCGCAAGTGTTAATGTTAGTCAAAGAGCCCAAATTTCAAAAAATATTGCGAAAAACAACAATCTTCCATTAAAGAGTGAATGTTTGAGGTGCATAGAAGGCATTTATTTCATTTTTAGGAATTTAAATTTTTCACATTTTTCCATGAAAAGTGCCAATACTCCCCCCTTTGGGTTCTAGGTGAAATTCTCACTCAACACAAATCAAACAAAAATGTTTCCATGGTGTGTATTGTTGTCCATTTTCATCAAATAAACAAAATAAAACCCAGAATAAATCATTAAAGACAGGAAATGAGCATAAAAGATGCCTCAGCGCAAGTGTTAATGTTAGTAAAAGAGCCCAAATTTCAAAAAATATTGCGAAAAACAACAATCTTCCATTATAGAGTGAATGTTTGAGGTGTATACAAGGCATTTATTTCATTTTTAGAAATTTTAATTTTTCACATTTTTCCATGAAAAGTGCCAATACCCCCCCCTTTGGGTTCTACATGAAAATCTCACTCGACACAACTCAAACAAAAATGTTTCCATGGTGTGTATTGTTGTTCATTTTCATCAAATAAACAAAATAAAACCCAGAATAAATCATTAAAGACAGGAAATGAGCATAAAAGATGCCTAGGCGCAAGTTTTAATGTGAGTAAAAGAGCCCAAATTTCAAAAAATATTGCGAAAAACAACAATCTTCCATTATAGAGTGAATGTTTGAAGTGTATAGAAGGCATTTATTTCATTTTTAGAAATTTTAATTTTTCACATTTTTCCATTAAAAGTGCCAATACCCCCCCCTTTGGGTTCTACATGAAAATCTCACTCGACACAAATCAAACAAAAATGTTTCCATGGTGTGTATTGTTGTTCATTTTCATCAAATAAACAAAATAAAACCCAGAATAAATCATTAAAGACAAGAAATGAGCATAAAAGATACCTCAGCGCAAGTGTTAATGTTAGTAAAAGAGCCCAAATTTCAAAAAATATTGCGAAAAACAACAATCTTCCATTATAGAGTGAATGTTTGAGGTGTATACAAGGCATTTATTTCATTTGTAGAAATTTTAATTTTTCACATTTTTCCATGAAAAGTGCCAATACTCCCCCCTTTGGGTTCTAGGTGAAATTCTCACTCGCCACAAATCAAACAAAAATGTTTCCATGGTGTGTATTGTTGTTCATTTTCATCAAATAAACAAAATAAAACCCAGAATAAATCATTAAAGACAGGAAATGAGCATAAAAGATGCCTCAGCGCAAGTGTTAATGTTAGTAAAAGAGCCCAAATTTCAAAAAATATTGCGAAAAAACCCAATCTTCCATTAAAGAGTGAATGTTTGAGGTGTATAGAAGGCATTTATTTCATTTTTAGGAATTTAAATTTTTCACATTTTTCCATGAAAAGTGCCAATACTCCCCCCTTTGGGTTCTAGGTGAAATTCTCACTCGACACAAATCAAACAAAAATGTTTCCATGGTGTGTATTGTTCTCCATTTTCATCAAATAAACAAAATAAAACCCAGAATAAATCATTAAAGTCAGGAAATGAGCATAAAAGATGCCTCAGCGCAAGTGTTAATGTTAGTAAAAGAGCCCAAATTTCAAAAAATATTGCGAAAAACAACAATCTTCCATTATAGAGTGAATGTTTGAGGTGTATACAAGGCATTTATTTCATTTTTAGAAATTTTAATTTTTCACATTTTTCCATGAAAAGTGCCAATACCCCCCCCTTTGGGTTCTACATGAAAATCTCACTCGACACAAATCAAACAAAAATGTTTCCATGGTGTGTATTGTTGTTCATTTTCATCAAATAAACAAAATAAAACCCAGAATAAATCATTAAAGACAGGAAATGAGCATAAAAGATGCCTCAGCGCAAGTGTTAATGTTAGTAAAAGAGCCCAAATTTAAAAAAATATTGCGAAAAACAACAATCTTCCATTATAGAGTGAATGTTTGAGGTGTATAGAAGGCATTTATTTCATTTTTAGAAATTTTAATTTTTCACATTTTTCCATTAAAAGTGCCAATACCCCCCCCTTTGGGTTCTACATAAAAATCTCACTCGACACAAATCAAACAAAAATGTTTCCATGGTGTGTATTGTTGTTCATTTTCATCAAATAAACAAAATAAAACCCAGAATAAATCATTAAAGACAAGAAATGAGCATAAAAGATACCTCAGCGCAAGTGTTAATGTTAGTAAAAGAGCCCAAATTTCAAAAAATATTGCGAAAAACAACAATCTTCCATTATAGAGTGAATGTTTGAGGTGTATAGAAGGCATTTATTTCATTTTTAGAAATTTTAATTTTTCACATTTTTCCATTAAAAGTGCCAATACCCCCCCTTTGGGTTCTACATGAAAATCTCACTCGACAAAAATCAAACAAAAATGTTTCTATGGTGTGTATTGTTGTTCATTTTCATCAAATAAACAAAATAAAACCCAGAATAAATCTTTAAAGACAAGAAATGAGCATAAAAGATACCTCAGCGCAAGTGTTAATGTTAGTAAAAGAGCCCACATTTCAAAAAATATTGCGAAAAACCACAATCTTCCATTAAAGAGTGAATGTTTGAGGTGTATAGAAGGCATTTATTTCATTTTTAGGAAATTAAATTTTTCACATTTTTCCATGAAAAGTGCCAATACTCCCCCCTTTGGGTTCTAGGTGAAATTCTCACTCAACACAAATCAAACAAAAATGTTTCCATGGTGTGTATTGTTGTTCATTTTCATCAAATAAACAAAATAAAACCCAGAATAAATCATTAAAGACAGGAAATGAGCATAACAGATGCCTCAGCGCAAGTGTTAATGTTAGTCAAAGAGCCCAAATTTCAAAAAATATTGCGAAAAACAACAATCTTCCATTAAAGAGTGAATGTTTGAGGTGTATACAAGGCATTTATTTCATTTTTAGAAATTTTAATTTTTCACATTTTTCCATGAAAAGTGCCAATACCCCCCCTTTGGGTTCTACATGAAATTCTCACTCGACACAAATCAAACAAAAATGTTTCCATGGTGTGTATTGTTGTTCATTTTCATCAAATAAACAAAATAAAACCCGGAATAAATCATTAAAGACAAGAAATGAGCATAAAAGATACCTCAGCGCAAGTGTTAATGTTAGTAAAAGAGCCCAAATTTCAAAAAATATTGCGAAAAACAACAATCTTCCATTATAGAGTGAATGTTTGAGATATATAGAAGGCATTTATTTCATTTTGGAAAAATTTTAATTTTTCACATTTTTCCATGAAAACTGCCAATACCCCCCCTTTGGGTTCTAGGTGAAATTCTCACTCGACACAAATCAAACAAAAATGTTTCCATGGTGTGTATTGTTGTTCATTTTCATCAAATAAACAAAATAAAACCCAGAATAAATCATTAAAGACAAGAAATGAGCATAAAATATACCTCAGCGCAAGTGTTAATGTTAGTAAAAGAGCCCAAATTTCAAAAAATATTGCGAAAAACAACAATCTTCCATTATAGAGTGAATGTTTGAGGTGTATAGAAGGCATTTATTTCATTTGTAGAAATTTTAATTTTTCACATTTTTCCATGAAAAGTGCCAATACCCCCCCTTTGGGTTCTACACGAAAATCACCCTGGACACAAATCAAACAAAAATGTTTCCATGGTGTGTCTTGTTGTTCAATTTCATATAATAAACAAAATAAAACCCAGAATATATCATTTAAGACAAGAAATGAGCATAAAAGATGCCTCAGCGCAAGTGTTAATGTTAGTAAAAGAGCCCATATTTCTAAAAATATTGCGAAAAACAACAATCTTCCATTAAAGAGTGAATGTTTGAGGTGTATAGAAGGCATTTATTTCATTTTTAGAAATTTTAATTTTTCACATTTTTCCATGAAAAGTGCCAATACTCCCCCCTTTGGGTTCTAGGTGAAATTCTCACTCGACACAAATCAAACAAAAATGTTTCCATGGTGTGTATTGTTGTTCATTTTCATCAAATAAACAAAATAAAACCCAGAATAAATCATTAAAGACAGGAAATGAGCATAACAGATGCCTCAGCGCAAGTGTTAATGTTAGTCAAAGAGCCCAAATTTCAAAAAATATTGCGAAAAACAACAATCTTCCATTAAAGAGTGAATGTTTGAGGTGCATAGAAGGCATTTATTTCATTTTTAGGAATTTAAATTTTTCACATTTTTCCATGAAAAGTGCCAATACTCCCCCCTTTGGGTTCTAGGTGAAATTCTCACTCAACACAAATCAAACAAAAATGTTTCCATGGTGTGTATTGTTGTCCATTTTCATCAAATAAACAAAATAAAACCCAGAATAAATCATTAAAGACAGGAAATGAGCATAAAAGATGCCTCAGCGCAAGTGTTAATGTTAGTAAAAGAGCCCAAATTTCAAAAAATATTGCGAAAAACAACAATCTTCCATTATAGAGTGAATGTTTGAGGTGTATACAAGGCATTTATTTCATTTTTAGAAATTTTAATTTTTCACATTTTTCCATTAAAAGTGCCAATACCCCCCCCTTTGGGTTCTACATGAAAATCTCACTCGACACAACTCAAACAAAAATGTTTCCATGGTGTGTATTGTTGTTCATTTTCATCAAATAAACAAAATAAAACCCAGAATAAATCATTAAAGACAGGAAATGAGCATAAAAGATGCCTAGGCGCAAGTTTTAATGTGAGTAAAAGAGCCCAAATTTCAAAAAATATTGCGAAAAACAACAATCTTCCATTATAGAGTGAATGTTTGAGGTGTATAGAAGGCATTTATTTCATTTTTAGAAATTTTAATTTTTCACATTTTTCCATTAAAAGTGCCAATACCCCCCCCTTTGGGTTCTACATGAAAATCTCACTCGACACAAATCAAACAAAAATGTTTCCATGGTGTGTATTGTTGTTCATTTTCATCAAATAAACAAAATAAAACCCAGAATAAATCATTAAAGACAAGAAATGAGCATTAAAGATACCTCAGCGCAAGTGTTAATGTTAGTAAAAGAGCCCAAATTTCAAAAAATATTGCGAAAAACAACAATCTTCCATTATAGAGTGAATGTTTGAGGTGTATACAAGGCATTTATTTCATTTGTAGAAATTTTAATTTTTCACATTTTTCCATGAAAAGTGCCAATACTCCCCCCTTTGGGTTCTAGGTGAAATTCTCACTCGCCACAAATCAAACAAAAATGTTTCCATGGTGTGTATTGTTGTTCATTTTCATCAAATAAACAAAATAAAACCCAGAATAAATCATTAAAGACAGGAAATGAGCATAAAAGATGCCTCAGCGCAAGTGTTAATGTTAGTAAAAGAGCCCAAATTTCAAAAAATATTGCGAAAAAACCCAATCTTCCATTAAAGAGTGAATGTTTGAGGTGTATAGAAGGCATTTATTTCATTTTTAGGAATTTAAATTTTTCACATTTTTCCATGAAAAGTGCCAATACTCCCCCCTTTGGGTTCTAGGTGAAATTCTCACTCGACACAAATCAAACAAAAATGTTTCCATGGTGTGTATTGTTCTCCATTTTCATCAAATAAACAAAATAAAACCCAGAATAAATCATTAAAGACAGGAAATGAGCATAAAAGATGCCTCAGCGCAAGTGTTAATGTTAGTAAAAGAGCCCAAATTTCAAAAAATATTGCGAAAAACAACAATCTTCCATTATAGAGTGAATGTTTGAGGTGTATACAAGGCATTTATTTCATTTTTAGAAATTTTAATTTTTCACATTTTTCCATGAAAAGTGCCAATACCCCCCCCTTTGGGTTCTACACGAAAATCACCCTGGACACAAATCAAACAAAAATGTTTCCATGGTGTGTCTTGTTGTTCAATTTCATATAATAAACAAAATAAAACCCAGAATATATCATTAAAGACAAGAAATGAGCATAAAAGATGCCTCAGCGCAAGTGTTAATGTTAGTAAAAGAGCCCATATTTCTAAAAATATTGCGAAAAACAACAATCTTCCATTAAAGAGTGAATGTTTGAGGTGTATAGAAGGCATTTATTTCATTTTTAGAAATTTTAATTTTTCACATTTTTCCATAAAAAGTGCCAATACTCCCCCCTTTGGGTTCTAGGTGAAATTCTCACTCGACACAAATCAAACAAAAATGTTTCCATGGTGTGTATTGTTGTTCATTTTCATCAAATAAACAAAATAAAACCCAGAATAAATCATTAAAGACAGGAAATGAGCATAACAGATGCCTCAGCGCAAGTGTTAATGTTAGTCAAAGAGCCCAAATTTCAAAAAATATTGCGAAAAACAACAATCTTCCATTAAAGAGTGAATGTTTGAGGTGCATAGAAGGCATTTATTTCATTTTTAGGAATTTAAATTTTTCACATTTTTCCATGAAAAGTGCCAATACTCCCCCCTTTGGGTTCTAGGTGAAATTCTCACTCAACACAAATCAAACAAAAATGTTTCCATGGTGTGTATTGTTGTCCATTTTCATCAAATAAACAAAATAAAACCCAGAATAAATCATTAAAGACAGGAAATGAGCATAAAAGATGCCTCAGCGCAAGTGTTAATGTTAGTAAAAGAGCCCAAATTTCAAAAAATATTGCGAAAAACAACAATCTTCCATTATAGAGTGAATGTTTGAGGTGTATACAAGGCATTTATTTCATTTTTAGAAATTTTAATTTTTCACATTTTTCCATGAAAAGTGCCAATACCCCCCCCTTTGGGTTCTACATGAAAATCTCACTCGACACAACTCAAACAAAAATGTTTCCATGGTGTGTATTGTTGTTCATTTTCATCAAATAAACAAAATAAAACCCAGAATAAATCATTAAAGACAGGAAATGAGCATAAAAGATGCCTAGGCGCAAGTTTTAATGTGAGTAAAAGAGCCCAAATTTCAAAAAATATTGCGAAAAACAACAATCTTCCATTATAGAGTGAATGTTTGAAGTGTATAGAAGGCATTTATTTCATTTTTAGAAATTTTAATTTTTCACATTTTTCCATTAAAAGTGCCAATACCCCCCCCTTTGGGTTCTACATGAAAATCTCACTCGACACAAATCAAACAAAAATGTTTCCATGGTGTGTATTGTTGTTCATTTTCATCAAATAAACAAAATAAAACCCAGAATAAATCATTAAAGACAAGAAATGAGCATAAAAGATACCTCAGCGCAAGTGTTAATGTTAGTAAAAGAGCCCAAATTTCAAAAAATATTGCGAAAAACAACAATCTTCCATTATAGAGTGAATGTTTGAGGTGTATACAAGGCATTTATTTCATTTGTAGAAATTTTAATTTTTCACATTTTTCCATGAAAAGTGCCAATACTCCCCCTTTGGGTTCTAGGTGAAATTCTCACTCGCCACAAATCAAACAAAAATGTTTCCATGGTGTGTATTGTTGTTCATTTTCATCAAATAAACAAAATAAAACCCAGAATAAATCATTAAAGACAGGAAATGAGCATAAAAGATGCCTCAGCGCAAGTGTTAATGTTAGTAAAAGAGCCCAAATTTCAAAAAATATTGCGAAAAAACCCAATCTTCCATTAAAGAGTGAATGTTTGAGGTGTATAGAAGGCATTTATTTCATTTTTAGGAATTTAAATTTTTCACATTTTTCCATGAAAAGTGCCAATACTCCCCCCTTTGGGTTCTAGGTGAAATTCTCACTCGACACAAATCAAACAAAAATGTTTCCATGGTGTGTATTGTTCTCCATTTTCATCAAATAAACAAAATAAAACCCAGAATAAATCATTAAAGTCAGGAAATGAGCATAAAAGATGCCTCAGCGCAAGTGTTAATGTTAGTAAAAGAGCCCAAATTTCAAAAAATATTGCGAAAAACAACAATCTTCCATTATAGAGTGAATGTTTGAGGTGTATACAAGGCATTTATTTCATTTTTAGAAATTTTAATTTTTCACATTTTTCCATGAAAAGTGCCAATACCCCCCCCTTTGGGTTCTACATGAAAATCTCACTCGACACAAATCAAACAAAAATGTTTCCATGGTGTGTATTGTTGTTCATTTTCATCAAATAAACAAAATAAAACCCAGAATAAATCATTAAAGACAGGAAATGAGCATAAAAGATGCCTCAGCGCAAGTGTTAATGTTAGTAAAAGAGCCCAAATTTCAAAAAATATTGCGAAAAACAACAATCTTCCATTATAGAGTGAATGTTTGAGGTGTATAGAAGGCATTTATTTCATTTTTAGAAATTTTAATTTTTCACATTTTTCCATTAAAAGTGCCAATACCCCCCCCTTTGGGTTCTACATAAAAATCTCACTCGACACAAATCAAACAAAAATGTTTCCATGGTGTGTATTGTTGTTCATTTTCATCAAATAAACAAAATAAAACCCAGAATAAATCATTAAAGACAAGAAATGAGCATAAAAGATACCTCAGCGCAAGTGTTAATGTTAGTAAAAGAGCCCAAATTTCAAAAAATATTGCGAAAAACAACAATCTTCCATTATAGAGTGAATGTTTGAGGTGTATAGAAGGCATTTATTTCATTTTTAGAAATTTTAATTTTTCACATTTTTCCATTAAAAGTGCCAATACCCCCCCTTTGGGTTCTACATGAAAATCTCACTCGACAAAAATCAAACAAAAATGTTTCTATGGTGTGTATTGTTGTTCATTTTCATCAAATAAACAAAATAAAACCCAGAATAAATCTTTAAAGACAAGAAATGAGCATAAAAGATACCTCAGCGCAAGTGTTAATGTTAGTAAAAGAGCCCACATTTCAAAAAATATTGCGAAAAACCACAATCTTCCATTATAGAGTGAATGTTTGAGGTGTATAGAAGGCATTTATTTCATTTTTAGAAATTTTAATTTTTCATATTTTTCCATGAAAAGACCCCCCCTTTGGGTTCTAGCTGAAATTCTCACTCGACACAATTCAAACAAAAATGTTTCCATGGTTTGTATTGTTGTTCATTTTCATCAAATAAACAAAATAAAACCCAGAGTTAATCATTAAAGACAAGAAATGAGCTTAAAAGATGCCTCAGCGCAAGTGTTAATGTTAGTAAAAGAGCCCAAATTTCAAAAAATATTGCGAAAAACAACAATCTTCCATTATAGAGTGAATGTTTGAGGTGTATAGAAGGCATTTATTTCATTTTTAGAAATTTTAATTTTTCACATTTTTCCATGAAAAGTGCCAATACCCCCCCCCTTTGGGTTCTAGCTGAAATTCTCACTCGACACAATTCAAACAAAAATGTTTCCATGGTGTGTCTTGTTGTTCATTTTCATCAAATAAACAAAATAAAACCCAGAGTTAATCATTAAAGACAGGAAATGAGCATAAAAGATGCCTCAGCGCAAGTGTTAATGTTAGTAAAATAGCCCAAATTTCAAAAAATATTGCGAAAAACAACAATCTTCCATTAAAGTGTAAATTTTTGAGGTGTATAGAAGGCATCATTTCATTTTTAGAAATTTTAATTTTTCACATTTTTCCATTAAAAGTGCCCATACCCCCCCCTTTGGGTTCTAGGGGAAATTCTCACTCGACTCAATTCAAACAAAAATGTTTCCATGGTTTGTATTGTTGTTCATTTTCATCAAATAAAAAAAATAAAACCCAGAGTTAATCATTAAAGACAAGAAATGAGCATAAAAGATGCCTCAGCGCAAGTGTTAATGTTGGTAAAAGAGCCCAAATTTCAAAAAATATTGCAAAAAACAACAATCTTCCATTATAGAGTGAATGTTTGAGGTGTATAGAAGGCATTTATTTCATTTTTAGAAATTTTAATTTTTCACATTTTTCCATGAAAAGTGCCAATACCCCCCCCTTTGGGTTCTAGCTGAAATTCTCACTCGACACAATTCAAACAAAAATGTTTCCATGGTGTGTCTTGTTGTTCATTTTCATCAAATAAACAAAATAAAACCCAGAATAATCATTAAAGACAGGAAATGAGCATAAAAGATGCCTCAGCGCAAGTGTTAATGTTAGTAAAATAGCCCAAATTTCAAAAAATATTGCGAAAAACAACAATCTTCCATTAAAGAGTAAATTTTTGAGGTGTATAGAAGGCATTTATTTCATTTTTAGAAATTTTAATTTTTCACATTTTTCCATTAAAAGTGCCCATACCCCCCCCTTTGGGTTCTAGGGGAAATTCTCACTCGACACAATTCAAACAAAAATGTTTCCATGGTGTGTATTGTTGTTCATTTTCATCAAATAAACAAAATAAAACCCAGAATAAATCATTAAGGACAAGAAATGAGCATAAAAGATGCCTCAGCGCAAGTGTTAATGTTAGTCAAAGAGCCCAAATTTCAAAAAATATTGCGAAAAACAACAATCTTCCATTAAAGAGTGAATTTTTGAGGTGCATAGAAGGCATTTATTTCATTTTTAGGAATTTAAATTTTTCACATTTTTCCATGAAAAGTGCCAATACTCCCCCCTTTGGGTTCTAGGTGAAATTCTCACTCAACACAAATCAAACAAAAATGTTTCCATGGTGTGTATTGTTGTCCATTTTCATCAAATAAACAAAATAAAACCCAGAATAAATCATTAAAGACAGGAAATGAGCATAACAGATGCCTCAGCGCAAGTGTTAATGTTAGTAAAAGAGCCCAAATTTCAAAAAATATTGCGAAAAACAACAATCTTCCATTATAGAGTGAATGTTTGAGGTGTATACAAGGCATTTATTTCATTTTTAGAAATTTTAATTTTTTGCATTTTTCCATGAAAAGTGCCAATACCCCCCCCTTTGGGTTCTACATGAAAATCTCACTCGACACAAATCAAACAAAAATGTTTCCATGGTGTGTATTGTTGTTCATTTTCATCAAATAAACAAAATAAAACCCAGAATAAATCATTAAAGACAGGAAATGAGCATAAAAGATGCCTCAGCGCAAGTGTTAATGTTAGTAAAAGAGCCCAAATTTCAAAAAATATTGCGAAAAACAACAATCTTCCATTATAGAGTGAATGTTTGAGGTGTATACAAGGCATTTATTTCAATTTTAGAAATTTTAATTTTTCACATTTTTCCATGAAAAGTGCCAATATCCCCCCCTTTGGGTTCTACATGAAAATCTCACTCGACACAAATCAAACAAAAATGTTTCCATGGTGTGTATTGTTGTTCATTTTCATCAAATAAACAAAATAAAACCCAGAATAAATCATTAAAGACAGGAAATGAGCATAAAAAATGCCTAAGCGCAAGTTTTAATGTGAGTAAAAGAGCCCAAATTTCAAAAAATATTGCGAAAAACAACAATCTTCCATTATAGAGTGAATGTTTGAGGTGTATAGAAGGCATTTATTTCATTTTTAGAAATTTTAATTTTTCACATTTTTCCATGAAAAGTGCCAATACCCCCCTTTGGGTTCTAGGTGAAATTCTCACTCGACACAATTCAAACAAAAATATTTCCATGGTGTGTATTGTTGTTCATTTTCATCAAATAAACAAAATAAAACCCAGAGTTAATCTTTAATGACAGGAAATTAGCATAAAATATACCTCAGCGCAAGTGTTAATGTTAGTAAAAGAGCCCAAATTTCAAAAAATATTGCGAAAAACAACAATCTTCCATTATAGAGTGATTGTTTGAGGTGTATACAAGGCATTTATTTCATTTGTAGAAATTTTAATTTTTCACATTTTTCCATGAAAAGTGCCAATACCCCCCCCTTTGGGTTCTACATGAAATTCTCACTCGACACAAATCAAACAAAAATGTTTCCATGGTGTGTATTGTTGTTCATTTTCATCAAATAAACAAAATAAAACCCAGAATAAATCATTAAAGACAAGAAATGAGCATAAAAGATACCTCAGCGCAAGTGTTAATGTTAGTAAAATAGCCCAAATTTCCAAAAATATTGCGAAAAACAACAATCTTCCATTTTAGAGTGAATGTTTGAGGTGTATAGAAGGCATTTATTTCATTTTTAGAAATTTTAATTTTTCACATTTTTCCATGAAAAGTGCCAATACCCCCCCTTTGGGTTCTAGGTGAAATTCTCACTCGACACAAATCAAACACAAATGTTTCCATGGTGTGTATTGTTGTTCATTTTCATCAAATAAACAAAATAAAACCCAGAATAAATCATTAAAGACAAGAAATGAGCATAAAATATACCTCAGCGCAAGTGTTAATGTTAGTAAAAGAGCCCAAATTTCAAAAAATATTGCGAAAAACAACAATCTTCCATTATAGAGTGAATGTTTGAGGTGTATAGAAGGCATTTATTTCATTTTTAGAAATTTTAATTTTTCACATTTTTCCATTAAAAGTGCCAATACCCCCCCCTTTGGGTTCTACATGAAAATCTCACTCGACACAAATCAAACAAAAATGTTTCCATGGTGTGTATTGTTGTTCATTTTCATCAAATAAACAAAATAAAACCCAGAATAAATCATTAAAGACAAGAAATGAGCATAAAAGATACCTCAGCGCAAGTGTTAATGTTAGTAAAAGAGCCCAAATTTCAAAAAATATTGCGAAAAACAACAATCTTCCATTATAGAGTGAATGTTTGAGGTGTATACAAGGCATTTATTTCATTTGTAGAAATTTTAATTTTTCACATTTTTCCATGAAAAGTGCCAATACTCCCCCCTTTGGGTTCTACATGAAATTCTCACTCGACACAAATCAAACAAAAATGTTTCCATGGTGTGTATTGTTGTTCATTTTCATCAAATAAACAAAATAAAACCCAGAATAAATCATTAAAGACAAGAAATGAGCATAAAATATACCTCAGCGCAAGTGTTTATGTTAGTAAAAGAGCCCAAATTTCAAAAAATATTGCGAAAAACAACAATCTTCCATTATAGAGTGAATGTTTGAGGTGTATAGAAGGCATTTATTTCATTTTTAGAAATTTTAATTTTTCACATTTTTCCATGAAAAGTGCCAATACCCCCCCCTTTGGGTTCTACATGAAAATCTCACTCGACACAAATCAAACAAAAATGTTTCCATGGTGTGTATTGTTGTTCATTTTCATCAAATAAACAAAATAAAACCCAGAATAAATCATTAAAGACAAGAAATGAGCATTAAAGATACCTCAGCGCAAGTGTTAATGTTAGTAAAAGAGCCCAAATTTCAAAAAATATTGCGAAAAACAACAATCTTCCATTATAGAGTGAATGTTTGAGATATATAGAAGGCATTTATTTCATTTTTGAAAAATTTTAATTTTTCACATTTTTCCATGAAAAGTGCCAATACCCCCCCTTTGGGTTCTAGGTGAAATTCTCACTCGACACAAATCAAACACAAATGTTTCCATGGTGTGTATTGTTGTTCATTTTCATCAAATAAACAAAATAAAACCCAGAATAAATCATTAAAGACAAGAAATGAGCATAAAATATACCTCAGCGCAAGTGTTAATGTTAGTAAAAGAGCCCAAATTTCAAAAAATATTGCGAAAAACAACAATCTTCCATTATAGAGTGAATGTTTGAGGTGTATAGAAGGCATTTATTTCATTTTTAGAAATTTTAATTTTTCACATTTTTCCATTAAAAGAGCCAATACCCCCTTTGGGTTCTACATGAAAATCTCACTCGACACAAATCAAACAAAAATGTTTCCATGGTGTGTATTGTTGTTCATTTTCATCAAATAAACAAAATAAAACCCAGAATAAATCATTAAAGACAAGAAATGAGCATAAAAGATACCTCAGCGCAAGTGTTAATGTTAGTAAAAGAGCCCAAATTTCAAAAAATATTGCGAAAAACAACAATCTTCCATTATAGAGTGAATGTTTGAGGTGTATACAAGGCATTTATTTCATTTGTAGAAATTTTAATTTTTCACATTTTTCCATGAAAAGTGCCAATACCCCCCCACCTTTGGGTTCTACACGAAAATCAACCTGGACACAAATCAAACAAAAATGTTTCCATGGTGTGTCTTGTTCAATTTCATATAATAAACAAAATAAAACCCAGAATATATCATTAAAGACAAGAAATGAGCATAAAAGATGCCTCAGCGCAAGTGTTAATGTTAGTAAAAGAGCCCAAATTTCTAAAAATATTGCGAAAAACAACAATCTTCCATTAAAGAGTGAATGTTTGAGGTGTATAGAAGGCATTTATTTCATTTTTAGAAATTTTAATTTTTCACATTTTTCCATGAAAAGTGCCAATACTCCCCCCTTTGGGTTCTAGGTGAAATTCTCACTCGACACAAATCAAACAAAAATGTTTCCATGGTGTGTATTGTTGTTCATTTTCATCAAATAAACAAAATAAAACCCAGAATAAATCATTAAAGACAGGAAATGAGCATAACAGATGCCTCAACGCAAGTGTTAATGTTAGTCAAAGAGCCCAAATTTCAAAAAATATTGCGAAAAACAACAATCTTCCATTAAAGAGTGAATGTTTGAGGTGCATAGAAGGCATTTATTTCATTTTTAGGAATTTAAATTTTTCACATTTTTCCATGAAAAGTGCCAATACTCCCCCCTTTGGGTTCTAGGTGAAATTCTCACTCAACACAAATCAAACAAAAATGTTTCCATGGTGTGTATTGTTGTCCATTTTCATCAAATAAACAAAATAAAACCCAGAATAAATCATTAAAGACAGGAAATGAGCATAAAAGATGCCTCAGCGCAAGTGTTAATGTTAGTAAAAGAGCCCAAATTTCAAAAAATATTGCGAAAAACAACACTCTTCCATTATAGAGTGAATGTTAGAGGTGTATACAAGGCATTTATTTCATTTTTAGAAATTTTAATTTTTCACATTTTTCCATGAAAAGTGCCAATACCCCCCCCTTTGGGTTCTACATGAAAATCTCACTCGACACAAATCAAACAAAAATGTTTCCATGGTGTGTATTGTTGTTCATTTTCATCAAATAAACAAAATAAAACCCAGAATAAATCATTAAAGACAGGAAATGAGCATAAAAGATGCCTAAGCGCAAGTTTTAATGTTAGTAAAAGAGCCCAAATTTCAAAAAATATTGCGAAAAACAACAATCTTCCATTATAGAGTGAATGTTTGAGGTGTATAGAAGGCATTTATTTCATTTTTAGAAATTTTAATTTTTCACATTTTTCCATGAAAAGTGCCAATACCCCCCCTTTGGGTTCTACATGAAATTCTCACTCGACACAAATCAAACAAAAATGTTTCCATGGTGTGTATTGTTGTTCATTTTCATCAAATAAACAAAATAAAACCCAGAATAAATCATTAAAGATAAGAAATGAGCATAAAATATACCTCAGCGCAAGTGTTAATGTTAGGAAAAGAGCCCAAATTTCAAAAAATATTGCGAAAAACAACAATCTTCCATTATAGAGTGAATGTTTGAGGTGTATAGAAGGCATTTATTTCATTTTTAGAAATTTTAATGTTTCACATTTTTCCATTAAAAGTTCCAATACCCCCCCCTTTGGGTTCTACATGAAAATCTCACTCGACACAAATCAAACAAAAATGTTTCCATGGTGTGTATTGTTGTTCATTTTCATCAAATAAACAAAATAAAACCCAGAATAAATCATTAAAGACAAGAAATGAGCATAAAAGATACCTCAGCGCAAGTGTTAATGTTAGTAAAAGAGCCCAAATTTCAAAAAATATTGCGAAAAACAACAATCTTCCATTATAGAGTGAATGTTTGAGGTATATACAAGGCATTTATTTCATTTGTAGAAATTTTAATTTTTCACATTTTTCCATGAAAAGTGCCAATACTCCCCCCTTTGGGTTCTAGGTGAAATTCTCACTCGCCACAAATCAAACAAAAATGTTTCCATGGTGTGTATTGTTGTTCATTTTCATCAAATAAACAAAATAAAACCCAGAATAAATCATTAAAGACAAGAAATGAGCATAAAAGATACCTCGGCGCAAGTGTTAATGTTAGTAAAAGAGCCCAAATTTCAAAAAATATTGCGAAAAACAACAATCTTCCATTAAAGAGTGAATGTTTGAGGTGTATAGAAGGCATTTATTTCATTTTTAGGAATTTAAATTTTTCACATTTTTCCATTAAAAGTGCCAATACTCCCCCCTTTGGGTTCTAGGTGAAATTCTCACTCGACACAAATCAAACAAAAATGTTTCCATGGTGTGTATTGTTGTCAATTTTCATCAAATAAACAAAATAAAACCCAGAATAAATCATTAAAAACAGGAAATGAGCATAAAAGATGCCTCAGCGCAAGTGTTAATGTTAGTAAAAGAGCCCAAATTTCAAAAAATATTGCGAAAAACAACAATCTTCCATTATAGAGTGAATGTTTGAGGTGTATACAAGGCATTTATTTCATTTTTAGAAATTTTAATTTTTCACAATTTTCCATGAAAAGTGCCAATACCCCCCCCTTTGGGTTCTACATGAAAATCTCACTCGACACAAATCAAACAAAAATGTTTCCATGGTGTGTATTGTTGTTCATTTTCATCAAATAAACAAAATAAAACCCAGAATAAATCATTAAAGACAGGAAATGAGCATAAAAGATGCCTAAGCGCAAGTTTTAATGTGAGTAAAAGAGCCCAAATTTCAAAAAATATTGCGAAAAACAACAATCTTCCATTAAAGAGTGGATGTTTGAGGTGTATAGAAGGCATTTATTTCATTTTTAGGAATTTAAATTTTACACATTTTTCCATGAAAAGTGCCAATACTCCCCCCTTTGGGTTCTAGGTGAAATTCTCACTCGACACAAATCAAACAAAAATGTTTCCATGGTGTGTATTGTTGTTCATTTTCATCAAATAAACAAAATAAAACCCAGAATAAATCATAAAAGACGAAATGAGCATAAAAGATGCCTCAGCGCAAGTTTTAATGTTAGTAAAAGAGCCCAAATTTCAAAAAATATTGCGAAAAACAACAATATTCCGATATAGAGTGAATGTTTGAGGTGTATAGAAGGCATTTATTTCATTTTTAGAAATTTTAATTTTTCACATTTTTCCATGAAAAGTGCCAATACCCCCCCCTTTGGGTTCTACATGAATATCTCACTCGACACAAATCAAACAAAAATGTTTCCATGGTGTGTATTGTTGTTCATTTTCATCAAATAAACAAAATAAAACCCAGAATAAATCATTAAAGACAGGAAATGAGCATAAAAGATGCCTAAGCGCAAGTTTTAATGTGAGTAAAAGAGCCCAAATTTCAAAAAATATTGCGAAAAACAACAATCTTCCATTATAGAGTGAATGTTTGAGGTGTATAGAAGGCATTTATTTCATTTTTAGAAATTTTAATTTTTCACATTTTTCCATGAAAAGTGCCAATACCCCCCCTTTGGGTTCTACATGAAATTCTCACTCGACACAAATCAAACAAAAATGTTTCCATGGTGTGTATTGTTGTTCATTTTCATCAAATAAACAAAATAAAACCCAGAATAAATCATTAAAGACAAGAAATGAGCATAAAAGATACCTCAGCGCAAGTGTTAATGTTAGAAAAAGAGCCCAAATTTCAAAAAATATTGCGAAAAACAACAATCTTCCATTATAGAGTGAATGTTTGAGATATATAGAAGGCATTTATTTCATTTTTGAAAAATTTTAATTTTTCACATTTTTCCATGAAAAGTGCCAATACCCCCCCTTTGGGTTCTAGGTGAAATTCTCACTCGACACAAATCAAACAAAAATGTTTCCATGGTGTGTATTGTTGTTCATTTTCATCAAATAAACAAAATAAAACCCCGAATAAATCATTAAAGACAAGAAATGAGCATAAAATATACCTCAGCGAAAGTGTTAATGTTAGTAAAAGAGCCCAAATTTCAAAAAATATTGCGAAAAACAACAATCTTCCATTATAGAGTGAATGTTTGAGGTGTATAGAAGGCATTTATTTCATTTTTAGAAATTTTAATTTTTCACATTTTTCCATTAAAAGTGCCAATACCCCCCCCTTTGGGTTCTACATGAAAATCTCACTCGACACAAATCAAACAAAAATGTTTCCATGGTGTGTATTGTTGTTCATTTTCATCAAATAAACAAAATAAAACCCAGAATAAATCATTAAAGACAAGAAATGAGCATAAAAGATACCTCAGCGCAAGTGTTAATGTTAGTAAAAGAGCCCAAATTTCAAAAAATATTGCGAAAAACAACAATCTTCCATTATAGAGTGAATGTTTGAGGTGTATACAAGGCATTTATTTCATTTGTAGAAATTTTAATTTTTCACATTTTTCCATGAAAAGTGCCAATACCCCCCCCCTTTGGGTTCTACACGAAAATCACCCTGGAAACAAATCAAACAAAAATGTTTCCATGGTGTGTCTTGTTGTTCAATTTCATATAATAAACAAAATAAAACCCAGAATATATCATTAAAGACAAGAAATGAGCATAAAAGATGCCTCAGCGCAAGTGTTAATGTTAGTAAAAGAGCCCAAATTTCTAAAAATATTGCGAAAAACAACAATCTTCCATTAAAGAGTGAATGTTTGAGGTGTATAGAAGGCATTTATTTCATTTTTAGAAATTTTAATTTTTCACATTTTTCCATGAAAAGTGCCAATACTCCCCCCTTTGGGTTCTAGGTGAAATTCTCACTCGACCCAAATCAAACAAAAATGTTTCCATGGTGTGTATTGTTGTTCATTTTCATCAAATAAACAAAATAAAACCCAGAATAAATCATTTAAGACAGGAAATGAGCATAACAGATGCCTCAGCGCAAGTGTTAATGTTAGTCAAAGAGCCCAAATTTAAAAAAATATTGCGAAAAACAACAATCTTCCATTATAGAGTGAATGTTTGAGGTGTATACAAGGCATTTATTTCATTTTTAGAAATATTAATTTTTCACATTTTTCCATGAAAAGTGCCAATACCCCCCCCTTTGGGTTCTACATGAAAATCTCACTCTACACAAATCAAACAAAAATTTTTCCATGGTGTGTATTGTTGTTCATTTTCATCAAATAAACAAAATAAAACCCAGAATAAATCATTAAAGACAGGAAATGAGCATAAAAGATGCCTAAGCGCAAGTTTTAATGTGAGTAAAAGAGCCCAAATTTCAAAAAATATTGCGAAAAACAACAATCTTCCATTATAGAGTGAATGTTTGAGGTGTATAGAAGGCATTTATTTCATTTTTAGAAATTTTAATTTTTCACATTTTTCCATTAAAAGTGCCAATACCCCCCCCTTTGGGTTCTACATGAAAATCTCACTCGACACAAATCAAACAAAAATGTTTCCATGGTGTGTATTTTTGGTCATTTTCATCAAATAAACAAAATAAAACCCAGAATAAATCATTAAAGACAAGAAATGAGCATAAAGGATACCTCAGCGCAAGTGTTAATGTTAGTAAAAGAGCCCAAATTTCAAAAAATATTGCGAAAAACAACAATCTTCCATTAAAGAGTGAATTTTTGAGGTGTATAGAAGGCATTTATTTCATTTTTAGAAATTTTAATTTTTCACATTTTTCCATTAAAAGTGCCCATACCCCCCCCTTTGGGTTCTAGCTGAAATTCTCACTCGACACAATTCAAACAAAAATGTTTCCATGGTTTGTATTGTTGTTCATTTTCATCAAATAAACAAAATAAAACCCAGAGTTAATCATTAAAGACAAGAAATGAGCATAAAAGATGCCTCAGCGCAAGTGTTAATGTTGGTAAAAGAGCCCAAATTTCAAAAAATATTGCAAAAAACAACAATCTTCCATTATAGAGTGAATGTTTGAGGTGTATAGAAGGCATTTATTTCATTTTTAGAAATTTTAATTTTTCACATTTTTCCATGAAAAGTGCCAATACCCCCCCCTTTGGGTTCTACACGAAAATCACACTCAAAACAAATCAAACAAAAATGTTTCCATGGTGTGTATTGTTGTTCATTTTCATCAAATAAACAAAATAAAACCCAGAGTTAATCCTTAAAGACAAGAAATGAGCATAAAAGATGCCTCAGCGCAAGTGTTAATGTTAGTAAAAGAGCCCAAATTTCTAAAAATATTGCGAAAAACAACAATCTTCCATTATAGAGTGAATGTTTGAGGTGTATAGAAGGCATTTATTTCATTTTTAGAAATTTTAATTTTTCATATTTTTCCATGAAAAGTGCCCCCCCTTTGGGTTCTAGCTGAAATTCTCACTCGACACAATTCAAACAAAAATGTTTCCATGGTTTGTATTGTTGTTCATTTTCATCAAATAAACAAAATAAAACCCAGAGTTAATCATTAAAGACAAGAAATGAGCTTAAAAGATGCCTCAGCGCAAGTGTTAATGTTAGTTAAAGAGCCCAAATTTCAAAAAATATTGCGAAAAACAACAATCTTCCATTATAGAGTGAATGTTTGAGGTGTATAGAAGGCATTTATTTCATTTTTAGAAATTTTAATTTTTCACATTTTTCCATGAAAAGTGCCCATACCCCCCCCTTTGGGTTCTAGGGGAAATTCTCACTCGACACAATTCAAACAAAAATGTTTCCATGGTTTGTATTGTTGTTCATTTTCATCAAATAAAAAAAATAAAACCCAGAGTTAATCATTAAAGACAAGAAATGAGCATAAAAGATGCCTCAGCGCAAGTGTTAATGTTGGTAAAAGAGCCCAAATTTCAAAAAATATTGCAAAAAACAACAATCTTCCATTATAGAGTGAATGTTTGAGGTGTATAGAAGGCATTTATTTCATTTTTAGAAATTTTAATTTTTCACATTTTTCCATGAAAAGTGCCAATACCCCCCCCTTTGGGTTCTAGCTGAAATTCTCACTCGACACAATTCAAACAAAAATGTTTCCATGGTTTGTATTGTTGTTCATTTTCATCAAATAAAAAAAATAAAACCCAGAGTTAATCATTAAAGACAAGAAATGAGCATAAAAGATGCCTCAGCGCAAGTGTTAATGTTGGTAAAAGAGCCCAAATTTCAAAAAATATTGCAAAAAACAACAATCTTCCATTATAGAGTGAATGTTTGGGGTGTATAGAAGGCATTTATTTCATTTTTAGAAATTTTAATTTTTCACATTTTTCCATGAAAAGTGCCAATACCCCCCCCTTTGGGTTCTAGGTGAAAATCTCACTCGACACAATTCAAACAAAAATGTTTCCATGGTGTGTCTTGTTGTTCATTTTCATCAAATAAACAAAATAAAACCCAGAATAATCATTAAAGACAGGAAATGAGCATAAAAGATGCCTCAGCGCAAGTGTTAATGTTAGTAAAATAGCCCAAATTTCAAAAAATATTGCGAAAAACAACAATCTTCCATTAAAGAGTAAATTTTTGAGGTGTATAGAAGGCATTTATTTCATTTTTAGAAATTTTAATTTTTCACATTTTTCCATTAAAAGTGCCCATACCCCCCCCTTTGGGTTCTAGGGGAAATTCTCACTCGACACAATTCAAACAAAAATGTTTCCATGGTTTGTATTGTTGTTCATTTTCATCAAATAAAAAAAATAAAACCCAGAGTTAATCATTAAAGACAAGAAATGAGCATAAAAGATGCCTCAGCGCAAGTGTTAATGTTGGTAAAAGAGCCCAAATTTCAAAAAATATTGCGAAAAACAACAATCTTCCATTATAGAGTGAATGTTTGAGGTGTATACAAGGCATTTATTTCATTTTTAGAAATTTTAATTTTTCACATTTTTCCATGAAGTGCCAATACCCCCCCCTTTGGGTTCTACATGAATATCTCACTCGACACAACTTAAACAAAAATGTTTCCATGGTGTGTATTGTTGTTCATTTTCATCAAATAAACAAAATAAAACCCAGAATAAATCATTAAAGACAGGAAATGAGCATAAAAGATGCCTAGGCGCAAGTTTTAATGTGAGTAAAAGAGCCCAAATTTCAAAAAATATTGCGAAAAACAACAATCTTCCATTATAGAGTGAATGTTTGAGGTGTATAGAAGGCATTTATTTCATTTTTAGAAATTTTAATTTTTCACATTTTTCCATTAAAAGTGCCAATACCCCCCCCTTTGGGTTCTACATGAAAATCTCACTCGACACAAATCAAACAAAAATGTTTCCATGGTGTGTATTGTTGTTCATTTTCATCAAATAAACAAAATAAAACCCAGAATAAATCATTAAAGACAAGAAATGAGCATAAAAGATACCTCAGCGCAAGTGTTAATGTTAGTAAAAGAGCCCAAATTTCAAAAAATATTGCGAAAAACAACAATCTTCCATTATAGAGTGAATGTTTGAGGTGTATACAAGGCATTTATTTCATTTGTAGAAATTTTAATTTTTCACATTTTTCCATGAAAAGTGCCAATACTCCCCCCTTTGGGTTCTAGGTGAAATTCTCACTCGCCACAAATCAAACAAAAATGTTTCCATGGTGTGTATTGTTGTTCATTTTCATCAAATAAACAAAATAAAACCCAGAATAAATCATTAAAGACAGGAAATGAGCATAAAAGATGCCTCAGCGCAAGTGTTAATGTTAGTAAAAGAGCCCAAATTTCAAAAAATATTGCGAAAAAACCCAATCTTCCATTAAAGAGTGAATGTTTGAGGTGTATAGAAGGCATTTATTTCATTTTTAGGAATTTAAATTTTTCACATTTTTCCATGAAAAGTGCCAATACTCCCCCCTTTGGGTTCTAGGTGAAATTCTCACTCGACACAAATCAAACAAAAATGTTTCCATGGTGTGTATTGTTCTCCATTTTCATCAAATAAACAAAATAAAACCCAGAATAAATCATTAAAGACAGGAAATGAGCATAAAAGATGCCTCAGCGCAAGTGTTAATGTTAGTAAAAGAGCCCAAATTTCAAAAAATATTGCGAAAAACAACAATCTTCCATTATAGAGTGAATGTTTGAGGTGTATAGAAGGCATTTATTTCATTTTTAGAAATTTTAATTTTTCACATTTTTCCATTAAAAGTGCCAATACCCCCCCCTTTGGGTTCTACATAAAAATCTCACTCGACACAAATCAAACAAAAATGTTTCCATGGTGTGTATTGTTGTTCATTTTCATCAAATAAACAAAATAAAACCCAGAATAAATCATTAAAGACAAGAAATGAGCCTAAAAGATACCTCAGCGCAAGTGTTAATGTTAGTAAAAGAGCCCAAATTTCAAAAAATATTGCGAAAAACAACAATCTTCCATTATAGAGTGAATGTTTGAGGTGTATAGAAGGCATTTATTTCATTTTTAGAAATTTTAATTTTTCACAT
Source organism: Hetaerina americana (assembly GCF_022747635.1). Taxonomy (NCBI): domain Eukaryota; kingdom Metazoa; phylum Arthropoda; class Insecta; order Odonata; family Calopterygidae; genus Hetaerina; species Hetaerina americana. Next base: position 117,435 of record NW_027287057.1, read on the forward strand.
TTTTCCATTAAAAGTGCCAATACCCCCCCCTTTGGGTTCTACATGAAAATCTCACTCGACAAAAATCAAACAAAAATGTTTCCATGGTGTGTATTGTTGTTCATTTTCATCAAATAAACAAAATAAAACCCAGAATAAATCATTAAAGACAAGAAATGAGCATAAAAGATACCTCAGCGCAAGTGTTAATGTTAGTAAAAGAGCCCAAATTTCAAAAAATATTGCGAAAAACAACAATCTTCCATTATAGAGTGAATGTTTGAGGTGTATACAAGGCATTTATTTCATTTGTAGAAATTTTAATTTTTCACATTTTTCCATGAAAAGTGCCAATACTCCCCCCTTTGGGTTCTAGGTGAAATTCTCACTCGCCACAAATCAAACAAAAATGTTTCCATGGTGTGTATTGTTGTTCATTTTCATCAAATAAACAAAATAAAACCCAGAATAAATCATTAAAGACAGGAAATGAGCATAAAAGATGCCTCAGCGCAAGTGTTAATGTTAGTAAAAGAGCCCAAATTTCAAAAAATATTGCGAAAAAACCCAATCTTCCATTAAAGAGTGAATGTTTGAGGTGTATAGAAGGCATTTATTTCATTTTTAGGAATTTAAATTTTTCACATTTTTCCATGAAAAGTGCCAATACTCCCCCCTTTGGGTTCTACATGAAAATCTCACTCGACACAAATCAAACAAAAATGTTTCCATGGTGTGTATTGTTGTTCATTTTCATCAAATAAACAAAATAAAACCCAGAATAAATCATTAAAGACAGGAAATGAGCATAAAAGATGCCTCAGCGCAAGTGTTAATGTTAGTAAAAGAGCCCAAATTTCAAAAAATATTGCGAAAAACAACAATCTTCCATTATAGAGTGAATGTTTGAGGTGTATAGAAGGCATTTATTTCATTTTTAGAAATTTTAATTTTTCACATTTTTCCATTAAAAGTGCCAATACCCCCCCCTTTGGGTTCTACATAAAAATCTCACTCGACACAAATCAAACAAAAATGTTTCCATGGTGTGTATTGTTGTTCATTTTCATCAAATAAACAAAATAAAACCCAGAATAAATCATTAAAGACAAGAAATGAGCCTAAAAGATACCTCAGCGCAAGTGTTAATGTTAGTAAAAGAGCCCAAATTTCAAAAAATATTGCGAAAAACAACAATCTTCCATTATAGAGTGAATGTTTGAGGTGTATAGAAGGCATTTATTTCATTTTTAGAAATTTTAATTTTTCACATTTTTCCATTAAAAGTGCCAATACCCCCCCCTTTGGGTTCTACATGAAAATCTCACTCGACAAAAATCAAACAAAAATGTTTCTATGGTGTGTATTGTTGTTCATTTTCATCAAATAAACAAAATAAAACCCAGAATAAATCTTTAAAGACAAGAAATGAGCATAAAAGATACCTCAGCGCAAGTGTTAATGTTAGTAAAAGAGCCCACATTTCAAAAAATATTGCGAAAAACCACAATCTTCCATTAAAGAGTGAATGTTTGAGGTGTATAGAAGGCATTTATTTCATTTTTAGGAAATTAAATTTTTCACATTTTTCCATGAAAAGTGCCAATACTCCCCCCTTTGGGTTCTAGGTGAAATTCTCACTCGACACAAATCAAACAAAAATGTTTCCATGGTGTGTATTGTTGTCCATTTTCATCAAATAAACAAAATAAAACCCAGAATAAATCATTAAAGACAGGAAATGAGCATAAAAGATGCCTCAGCGCAAGTGTTAATGTTAGTAAAAGAGCCCAAATTTCAAAAATATTGCGAAAAACAACAATCTTCCATTATAGAGTGAATGTTTGAGGTGTATACAAGGCATTTATTTCATTTTTAGAAATTTTAATTTTTCACATTTTTCCATGAAAAGTGCCAATACCCCCCCCTTTGGGTTCTACATGAAAATCTCACTCGACACAAATCAAACAAAAATGTTTCCATGGTGTGTATTGTTGTTCATTTTCATCAAATAAACAAAAAAAACCCAGAATAAATCATTAAAGACAGGAAATGAGCATAAAAGATGCCTCAGCGCAAGTGTTAATGTTAGTAAAAGAGCCCAAATTTCAAAAAATATTGCGAAAAACAACAATCTTCCATTAAAGAGTGAATGTTTGAGGTGTATACAAGGCATTTATTTCATTTTTAGAAATTTTAATTTTTCACATTTTTCCATGAAAAGTGCCAATACCCCCCCCTTTGGGTTCTACATGAAATTCTCACTCGACACAAATCAAACAAAAATGTTTCCATGGTGTGTATTGTTGTTCATTTTCATCAAATAAACAAAATAAAACCCAGAATAAATCATTAAAGACAAGAAATGAGCATAAAAGATACCTCAGCGCAAGTGTTAATGTTAGGAAAAGAGCCCAAATTTCAAAAAATATTGCGAAAAACAACAATCTTCCATTATAGAGTGAATGTTTGAGATATATAGAAGGCATTTATTTCATTTTTGAAAAATTTTAATTTTTCACATTTTTCCATGAAAAGTGCCAATACCCCCCCTTTGGGTTCTAGGTGAAATTCTCACTCGACACAAATCAAACACAAATGTTTCCATGGTGTGTATTGTTGTTCATTTTCATCAAATAAACAAAATAAAACCCAGAATAAATCATTAAAGACAAGAAATGAGCATAAAATATACCTCAGCGCAAGTGTTAATGTTAGTAAAAGAGCCCAAATTTCAAAAAATATTGCGAAAAACAACAATCTTCCATTATAGAGTGAATGTTTGAGGTGTATAGAAGGCATTTATTTCATTTTTAGAAATTTTAATTTTTCACATTTTTCCATTAAAAGTGCCAATACCCCCCCCCTTTGGGTTCTACATGAAAATCTAACTCGACACAAATCAAACAAAAATGTTTCCATGGTGTGTATTGTTGTTCATTTTCATCAAATAAACAAAATAAAACCCAGAATAAATCATTAAAGACAAGAAATGAGCATAAAAGATACCTCAGCGCAAGTGTTAATGTTAGTAAAAGAGCCCAAATTTCAAAAAATATTGCGAAAAACAACAATCTTCCATTATAGAGTGAAAATTTGAGGTGTATACAAGGCATTTATTTCATTTGTAGAAATTTTAATTTTTCACATTTTTCCATGAAAAGTGCCAATACTCCCCCCTTTGGGTTCTAGGTGAAATTCTCACTCGACACAAATCAAACAAAAATGTTTCCATGGTTTGTATTGTTGTTCATTTTCATCAAATAAACAAAATAAAACCCAGAATAAATCATTAAAGACAGGAAATGAGCATAACAGATGCCTCAGCGCAAGTGTTAATATTAGTCAAAGAACCCAATTTTCAAAAAATATTGCGAAAAACAACAATCTTCCATTAAAGAGTAAATGTTTGAGGTGCATAGAAGGCATTTATTTCATTTTTAGGAATTTAAATTTTTCACATTTTTCCATGAAAAGTGCCAATACTCCCCCCTTTGGGTTCTAGGTGAAATTCTCACTCAACACAAATCAAACAAAAATGTTTCCATGGTGTGTATTGTTGTCCATTTTCATCAAATAAACAAAATAAAACCCAGAATAAATCATTAAAGACAGGAAATGAGCATAAAAGATGCCTCAGCGCAAGTGTTAATGTTAGTAAAAGAGCCCAAATTTCAAAAAATATTGCGAAAAACAACAATCTTCCATTATAGAGTGAATGTTTGAGGTGTATACAAGGCATTTATTTCATTTTTAGAAATTTTAATTTTTCACATTTTTCCATGAAAAGTGCCAATACCCCCCCCTTTGGGTTCTACATGAAAATCTCACTCGACACAACTCAAACAAAAAGGTTTCCATGGTGTGTATTGTTGTTCATTTTCATCAAATAAACAAAATAAAACCCAGAATAAATCATTAAAGACAGGAAATGAGCATAAAAGATGCCTAGGCGCAAGTTTTAATGTGAGTAAAAGAGCCCAAATTTCAAAAAATATTGCGAAAAACAACAATCTTCCATTTTAGAGTGAATGTTTGAGGTGTATACAAGGCATTTATTTCATTTTTAGAAATTTTAATTTTTCACATTTTTCCATGAAAAGTGCCAATACCCCCCCCTTTGGGTTCTACATGAAATTCTCACTCGACACAAATCAAACAAAAATGTTTCCATGGTGTGTATTGTTGTTCATTTTCATCAAATAAACAAAATAAAACCCAGAATAAATCATTAAAGACAAGAAATGAGCATAAAATATACCTCAGCGCAAGTGTTAATGTTAGTAAAAGAGCCCAAATTTCAAAAAATATTGCGAAAAACAACAATCTTCCATTATAGAGTGAATGTTAGAGGTGTATAGAAGGCATTTATTTCATTTTTAGAAATTTTAATTTTTCACATTTTTCCATTAAAAGTGCCAATACCCCCCCCTTTGGGTTCTACATGAAAATCTCACTCGACACAAATCAAACAAAAATGTTTCCATGGTGTGTATTGTTGTTCATTTTCATCAAATAAACAAAATAAAACCCAGAATAAATCATTAAAGACAAGAAATGAGCATAAAAGATACCTCAGCGCAAGTGTTAATGTTAGTAAAAGAGCCCAAATTTCAAAAAATATTGCGAAAAACAACAATCTTCCATTATAGAGTGAATGTTTGAGGTGTATACAAGGCATTTATTTCATTTGTAGAAATTTTAATTTTTCACATTTTTCCATGAAAAGTGCCAATACTCCCCCCTTTGGGTTCTAGGTGAAATTCTCACTCGCCACAAATCAAACAAAAATGTTTCCATGGTGTGTATTGTTGTTCATTTTCATCAAATAAACAAAATAAAACCCAGAATAAATCATTAAAGACAAGAAATGAGCATAAAAGATACCTCAGCGCAAGTGTTTATGTTAGTAAAAGAGCCCAAATTTCAAAAAATATTGCGAAAAACCACAATCTTCCATTAAAGAGTGAATGTTTGAGGTGTATAGAAGGCATTTATTTCATTTTTAGGAATTTAAATTTTTCACATTTTTCCATGAAAAGTGCCAAAGTGCCCCCTTTGGGTTCTACATGAAAATCTCACTCGACACAAATCAAACAAAAATGTTTCCATGGTGTGTATTGTTGTCCATTTTCATCAAATAAACAAAATAAAACCCAGAATAAATCATTAAAGACAGGAAATGAGCATAAAAGATGCCTCAGCGCAAGTGTTAATGTTAGTAAAAGAGCCCAAATTTCAAAAAATATTGCGAAAAACAACAATCTTCCATTATAGAGTGAATGTTTGAGGTGTATAGAAGGCATTTATTTCATTTTTAGAAATTTTAATTTTTCACATTTTTCCATGAAAAGTGCCAATACCCCCCCCTTTGGGTTCTACATGAAATTCTCACTCGACACAAATCAAACAAAAATGTTTCCATGGTGTGTATTGTTGTTCATTTTCATCAAATAAACAAAATAAAACCCAGAATAAATCATTAAAGACAAGAAATGAGCATAAAAGATACCTCAGCGCAAGTGTTAATGTTAGTAAAAGAGCCCAAATTTCAAAAAATATTGCGAAAAACAACAATCTTCCATTATAGAGTGAATGTTTGAGGTGTATACAAGGCATTTATTTCATTTGTAGAAATTTTAATTTTTCACATTTTTCCATGAAAAGTGCCAATACTCCCCCCTTTGGGTTCTAGGTGAAATTCTCACTCGCCACAAATCAAACAAAAATGTTTCCATGGTGTGTATTGTTGTTCATTTTCATCAAATAAACAAAATAAAACCCAGAATAAATCATTAAAGACAAGAAATGAGCATAAAAGATACCTCAGCGCAAGTGTTAATGTTAGTAAAAGAGCCCAAATTTCAAAAAATATTGCGAAAAACCACAATCTTCCATTAAAGAGTGAATGTTTGAGGTGTATAGAAGGCATTTATTTCATTTTTAGGAATTTAAATTTTTCACATTTTTCCATGAAAAGTGCCAAAGTGCCCCCTTTGGGTTCTACATGAAAATCTCACTCGACACAAATCAAACAAAAATGTTTCCATGGTGTGTATTGTTGTCCATTTTCATCAAATAAACAAAATAAAACCCAGAATAAATCATTAAAGACAGGAAATGAGCATAAAAGATGCCTCAGCGCAAGTGTTAATGTTAGTAAAAGAGCCCAAATTTCAAAAAATATTGCGAAAAACAACAATCTTCCATTATAGAGTGAATGTTTGAGGTGTATAGAAGGCATTTATTTCATTTTTAGAAATTTTAATTTTTCACATTTTTCCATGAAAAGTGCCAATACCCCCCCCTTTGGGTTCTACATGAAATTCTCACTCGACACAAATCAAACAAAAATGTTTCCATGGTGTGTATTGTTGTTCATTTTCATCAAATAAACAAAATAAAACCCAGAATAAATCATTAAAGACAAGAAATGAGCATAAAAGATACCTCAGCGCAAGTGTTAATGTTAGTAAAAGAGCCCAAATTTCAAAAAATATTGCGAAAAACAACAATCTTCCATTATAGAGTGAATGTTTGAGGTGTATACAAGGCATTTATTTCATTTGTAGAAATTTTAATTTTTCACATTTTTCCATGAAAAGTGCCAATACTCCCCCCTTTGGGTTCTAGGTGAAATTCTCACTCGCCACAAATCAAACAAAAATGTTTCCATGGTGTGTATTGTTGTTCATTTTCATCAAATAAACAAAATAAAACCCAGAATAAATCATTAAAGACAAGAAATGAGCATAAAAGATACCTCAGCGCAAGTGTTAATGTTAGTAAAAGAGCCCAAATTTCAAAAAATATTGCGAAAAACCACAATCTTCCATTAAAGAGTGAATGTTTGAGGTGTATAGAAGGCATTTATTTCATTTTTAGGAATTTAAATTTTTCACATTTTTCCATGAAAAGTGCCAAAGTGCCCCCTTTGGGTTCTACATGAAAATCTCACTCGACACAAATCAAACAAAAATGTTTCCATGGTGTGTATTGTTGTCCATTTTCATCAAATAAACAAAATAAAACCCAGAATAAATCATTAAAGACAGGAAATGAGCATAAAAGATGCCTCAGCGCAAGTGTTAATGTTAGTAAAAGAGCCCAAATTTCAAAAAATATTGCGAAAAACAACAATCTTCCATTATAGAGTGAATGTTTGAGGTGTATAGAAGGCATTTATTTCATTTTTAGAAATTTTAATTTTTCACATTTTTCCATGAAAAGTGCCAATACCCCCCCCTTTGGGTTCTACATGAAATTCTCACTCGACACAAATCAAACAAAAATGTTTCCATGGTGTGTATTGTTGTTCATTTTCATCAAATAAACAAAATAAAACCCAGAATAAATCATTAAAGACAAGAAATGAGCATAAAAGATGCCTCAGCGCAAGTGTTAATGTTAGTTAAATAGCCCGAATTTCCAAAAATATTGCGAAAAACAACAATCTTCCATTTTAGAGTGAATGTTTGAGGTGTATAGAAGGCATTTATTTCATTTTTAGAAATTTTAATTTTTCACATTTTTCCATGAAAAGTGCCAATCCCCCCCCTTTGGGTTCTAGGTGAAATTCTCACTCGACACAAATCAAACAAAAATGTTTCCATGGTGTGTATTGTTGTTCATTTTCATCAAATAAACGAAATAAAACCCAGAGTTAATCATTAAAGACAGGAAATGAGCATAAAAGATGCCTCAGCGCAAGTGTTAATGTTAGTAAAAGAGCCCAAATTTCAAAAAATATTGCGAAAAACAACAATCTTCCATTATAGAGTGAATGTTTGAGGTGTATAGAAGGCATTTATTTCATTTTTAGAAATTTTAATTTTTCACATTTTTCCATTAAAAGTGCCAATACCCCCCCCTTTGGGTTCTACATGAAAATCTCACTCGACACAAATCAAACAAAAATGTTTCCATGGTGTGTATTGTTGTTCATTTTCATCAAATAAACAAAATAAAACCCAGAATAAATCATTAAAGACAAGAAATGAGCATAAAAGATACCTCAGCGCAAGTGTTAATGTTAGTAAAAGAGCCCAAATTTCAAAAAATATTGCGAAAAACAACAATCTTCCATTATAGAGTGAATGTTTGAGGTGTATACAAGGCATTTATTTCATTTGTAGAAATTTTAATTTTTCACATTTTTCCATGAAAAGTGCCAATACTCCCCCCTTTGGGTTCTACATGAAATTCTCACTCGACACAAATCAAACAAAAATGTTTCCATGGTGTGTATTGTTGTTCATTTTCATCAAATAAACAAAATAAAACCCAGAATAAATCATTAAAGACAAGAAATGAGCATAAAATATACCTCAGCGCAAGTGTTAATGTTAGTAAAAGAGCCCAAATTTCAAAAAATATTGCGAAAAACAACAATCTTCCATTATAGAGTGAATGTTTGAGGTGTATAGAAGGCATTTATTTCATTTTTAGAAATTTTAATTTTTCACATTTTTCCATGAAAAGTGCCAATACCCCCCCCTTTGGGTTCTACATGAAAATCTCACTCGACACAAATCAAACAAAAATGTTTCCATGGTGTGTATTGTTGTTCATTTTCATCAAATAAACAAAATAAAACCCAGAATAAATCATTAAAGACAAGAAATGAGCATTAAAGATACCTCAGCGCAAGTGTTAATGTTAGTAAAAGAGCCCAAATTTCAAAAAATATTGCGAAAAACAACAATCTTCCATTTTAGAGTGAATGTTTGAGGTGTATAGAAGGCATTTATTTCATTTTTAGAAATTTTAATTTTTCACATTTTTCCATGAAAAGTGCCAATCCCCCCCCTTTGGGTTCTAGGTGAAATTCTCACTCGACACAAATCAAACAAAAATGTTTCCATGGTGTGTATTGTTGTTCATTTTCATCAAATAAACGAAATAAAACCCAGAGTTAATCATTAAAGACAGGAAATGAGCATAAAAGATGCCTCAGCGCAAGTGTTAATGTTAGTAAAAGAGCCCAAATTTCAAAAAATATTGCGAAAAACAACAATCTTCCATTATAGAGTGAATGTTTGAGGTGTATAGAAGGCATTTATTTCATTTTTAGAAATTTTAATTTTTCACATTTTTCCATTAAAAGTGCCAATACCCCCCCCTTTGGGTTCTACATGAAAATCTCACTCGACACAAATCAAACAAAAATGTTTCCATGGTGTGTATTGTTGTTCATTTTCATCAAATAAACAAAATAAAACCCAGAATAAATCATTAAAGACAAGAAATGAGCATAAAAGATACCTCAGCGCAAGTGTTAATGTTAGTAAAAGAGCCCAAATTTCAAAAAATATTGCGAAAAACAACAATCTTCCATTATAGAGTGAATGTTTGAGGTGTATACAAGGCATTTATTTCATTTGTAGAAATTTTAATTTTTCACATTTTTCCATGAAAAGTGCCAATACTCCCCCCTTTGGGTTCTACATGAAATTCTCACTCGACACAAATCAAACAAAAATGTTTCCATGGTGTGTATTGTTGTTCATTTTCATCAAATAAACAAAATAAAACCCAGAATAAATCATTAAAGACAAGAAATGAGCATAAAATATACCTCAGCGCAAGTGTTAATGTTAGTAAAAGAGCCCAAATTTCAAAAAATATTGCGAAAAACAACAATCTTCCATTATAGAGTGAATGTTTGAGGTGTATAGAAGGCATTTATTTCATTTTTAGAAATTTTAATTTTTCACATTTTTCCATGAAAAGTGCCAATACCCCCCCCTTTGGGTTCTACATGAAAATCTCACTCGACACAAATCAAACAAAAATGTTTCCATGGTGTGTATTGTTGTTCATTTTCATCAAATAAACAAAATAAAACCCAGAATAAATCATTAAAGACAAGAAATGAGCATTAAAGATACCTCAGCGCAAGTGTTAATGTTAGTAAAAGAGCCCAAATTTCAAAAAATATTGCGAAAAACAACAATCTTCCATTATAGAGTGAATGTTTGAGATATATAGAAGGCATTTATTTCATTTTTGAAAAATTTTAATTTTTCACATTTTTCCATGAAAAGTGCCAATACCCCCCCTTTGGGTTCTAGGTGAAATTCTCACTCGACACAAATCAAACACAAATGTTTCCATGGTGTGTATTGTTGTTCATTTTCATCAAATAAACAAAATAAAACCCAGAATAAATCATTAAAGACAAGAAATGAGCATAAAATATACCTCAGCGCAAGTGTTAATGTTAGTAAAAGAGCCCAAATTTCAAAAAATATTGCGAAAAACAACAATCTTCCATTATAGAGTGAATGTTTGAGGTGTATAGAAGGCATTTATTTCATTTTTAGAAATTTTAATTTTTCACATTTTTCCATTAAAAGAGCCAATACCCCCCCCTTTGGGTTCTACATGAAAATCTCACTCGACACAAATCAAACAAAAATGTTTCCATGGTGTGTATTGTTGTTCATTTTCATCAAATAAACAAAATAAAACCCAGAATAAATCATTAAAGACAAGAAATGAGCATAAAAGATACCTCAGCGCAAGTGTTAATGTTAGTAAAAGAGCCCAAATTTCAAAAAATATTGCGAAAAACAACAATCTTCCATTATAGAGTGAATGTTTGAGGTGTATACAAGGCATTTATTTCATTTGTAGAAATTTTAATTTTTCACATTTTTCCATGAAAAGTGCCAATACCCCCCCACCTTTGGGTTCTACACGAAAATCAACCTGGACACAAATCAAACAAAAATGTTTCCATGGTGTGTCTTGTTGTTCAATTTCATATAATAAACAAAATAAAACCCAGAATATATCATTAAAGACAAGAAATGAGCATAAAAGATGCCTCAGCGCAAGTGTTAATGTTAGTAAAAGAGCCCAAATTTCTAAAAATATTGCGAAAAACAACAATCTTCCATTAAAGAGTGAATGTTTGAGGTGTATAGAAGGCATTTATTTCATTTTTAGAAATTTTAATTTTTCACATTTTTCCATGAAAAGTGCCAATACTCCCCCCTTTGGGTTCTAGGTGAAATTCTCACTCGACACAAATCAAACAAAAATGTTTCCATGGTGTGTATTGTTGTTCATTTTCATCAAATAAACAAAATAAAACCCAGAATAAATCATTAAAGACAGGAAATGAGCATAACAGATGCCTCAACGCAAGTGTTAATGTTAGTCAAAGAGCCCAAATTTCAAAAAATATTGCGAAAAACAACAATCTTCCATTAAAGAGTGAATGTTTGAGGTGCATAGAAGGCATTTATTTCATTTTTAGGAATTTAAATTTTTCACATTTTTCCATGAAAAGTGCCAATACTCCCCCCTTTGGGTTCTAGGTGAAATTCTCACTCAACACAAATCAAACAAAAATGTTTCCATGGTGTGTATTGTTGTCCATTTTCATCAAATAAACAAAATAAAACCCAGAATAAATCATTAAAGACAGGAAATGAGCATAAAAGATGCCTCAGCGCAAGTGTTAATGTTAGTAAAAGAGCCCAAATTTCAAAAAATATTGCGAAAAACAACACTCTTCCATTATAGAGTGAATGTTAGAGGTGTATACAAGGCATTTATTTCATTTTTAGAAATTTTAATTTTTCACATTTTTCCATGAAAAGTGCCAATACCCCCCCCTTTGGGTTCTACAGTAAAATCTCACTCGACACAAATCAAACAAAAATGTTTCCATGGTGTGTATTGTTGTTCATTTTCATCAAATAAACAAAATAAAACCCAGAATAAATCATTAAAGACAGGAAATGAGCATAAAAGATGCCTAAGCGCAAGTTTTAATGTTAGTAAAAGAGCCCAAATTTCAAAAAATATTGCGAAAAACAACAATCTTCCATTATAGAGTGAATGTTTGAGGTGTATAGAAGGCATTTATTTCATTTTTAGAAATTTTAATTTTTCACATTTTTCCATGAAAAGTGCCAATACCCCCCCTTTGGGTTCTACATGAAATTCTCACTCGACACAAATCAAACAAAAATGTTTCCATGGTGTGTATTGTTGTTCATTTTCATCAAATAAACAAAATAAAACCCAGAATAAATCATTAAAGATAAGAAATGAGCATAAAATATACCTCAGCGCAAGTGTTAATGTTAGGAAAAGAGCCCAAATTTCAAAAAATATTGCGAAAAACAACAATCTTCCATTATAGAGTGAATGTTTGAGGTGTATAGAAGGCATTTATTTCATTTTTAGAAATTTTAATTTTTCACATTTTTCCATTAAAAGTTCCAATACCCCCCCCTTTGGGTTCTACATGAAAATCTCACTCGACACAAATCAAACAAAAATGTTTCCATGGTGTGTATTGTTGTTCATTTTCATCAAATAAACAAAATAAAACCCAGAATAAATCATTAAAGACAAGAAATGAGCATAAAAGATACCTCAGCGCAAGTGTTAATGTTAGTAAAAGAGCCCAAATTTCAAAAAATATTGCGAAAAACAACAATCTTCCATTATAGAGTGAATGTTTGAGGTATATACAAGGCATTTATTTCATTTGTAGAAATTTTAATTTTTCACATTTTTCCATGAAAAGTGCCAATACTCCCCCCTTTGGGTTCTAGGTGAAATTCTCACTCGCCACAAATCAAACAAAAATGTTTCCATGGTGTGTATTGTTGTTCATTTTCATCAAATAAACAAAATAAAACCCAGAATAAATCATTAAAGACAAGAAATGAGCATAAAAGATACCTCGGCGCAAGTGTTAATGTTAGTAAAAGAGCCCAAATTTCAAAAAATATTGCGAAAAACAACAATCTTCCATTAAAGAGTGAATGTTTGAGGTGTATAGAAGGCATTTATTTCATTTTTAGGAATTTAAATTTTTCACATTTTTCCATGAAAAGTGCCAATACTCCCCCCTTTGGGTTCTAGGTGAAATTCTCACTCGACACAAATGAAACAAAAATGTTTCCATGGTGTGTATTGTTGTCAATTTTCATCAAATAAACAAAATAAAACCCAGAATAAATCATTAAAAACAGGAAATGAGCATAAAAGATGCCTCAGCGCAAGTGTTAATGTTAGTAAAAGAGCCCAAATTTCAAAAAATATTGCGAAAAACAACAATCTTCCATTATAGAGTGAATGTTTGAGGTGTATACAAGGCATTTATTTCATTTTTAGAAATTTTAATTTTTCACAATTTTCCATGAAAAGTGCCAATACCCCCCCCTTTGGGTTCTACATGAAAATCTCACTCGACACAAATCAAACAAAAATGTTTCCATGGTGTGTATTGTTGTTCATTTTCATCAAATAAACAAAATAAAACCCAGAAAAAATCATTAAAGACAGGAAATGAGCATAAAAGATGCCTAAGCGCAAGTTTTAATGTGAGTAAAAGAGCCCAAATTTCAAAAAATATTGCGAAAAACAACAATCTTCCATTATAGAGTGAATGTTTGAGGTGTATAGAAGGCATTTATTTCATTTTTAGAAATTTTAATTTTTCACATTTTTCCATGAAAAGTGCCAATACCCCCCCTTTGGGTTCTACATGAAATTCTCACTCGACACAAATCAAACAAAAATGTTTCCATGGTGTGTATTGTTGTTCATTTTCATCAAATAAACAAAATAAAACCCAGAATAAATCATTAAAGACAAGAAATGAGCATAAAAGATACCTCAGCGCAAGTGTTAATGTTAGTAAAAGAGCCCAAATTTCAAAAAATATTGCGAAAAACAACAATCTTCCATTAAAGAGTGGATGTTTGAGGTGTATAGAAGGCATTTATTTCATTTTTAGGAATTTAAATTTTACACATTTTTCCATGAAAAGTGCCAATACTCCCCCCTTTGGGTTCTAGGTGAAATTCTCACTCGACACAAATCAAACAAAAATGTTTCCATGGTGTGTATTGTTGTTCATTTTCATCAAATAAACAAAATAAAACCCAGAATAAATCATAAAAGACGAAATGAGCATAAAAGATGCCTCAGCGCAAGTTTTAATGTTAGTAAAAGAGCCCAAATTTCAAAAAATATTGCGAAAAACAACAATATTCCGATATAGAGTGAATGTTTGAGGTGTATAGAAGGCATTTATTTCATTTTTAGAAATTTTAATTTTTCACATTTTTCCATGAAAAGTGCCAATACCCCCCCCTTTGGGTTCTACATGAAAATCTCACTCGACACAAATCAAACAAAAATGTTTATATGGTGTGTATTGTTGTTCATTTTCATCAAATAAACAAAATAAAACCCAGAATAAATCATTAAAGACAGGAAATGAGCATAAAAGATGCCTAAGCGAAGTTTTAATGTGAGTAAAAGAGCCCAAATTTCAAAAAATATTGCGAAAAACAACAATCTTCCATTATAGAGTGAATGTTTGAGGTGTATAGAAGGCATTTATTTCATTTTTAGAAATTTTAATTTTTCACATTTTTCCATGAAAAGTGCCAATACCCCCCCTTTGGGTTCTACATGAAATTCTCACTCGACACAAATCAAACAAAAATGTTTCCATGGTGTGTATTGTTGTTCATTTTCATCAAATAAACAAAATAAAACCCAGAATAAATCATTAAAGACAAGAAATGAGCATAAAAGATACCTCAGCGCAAGTGTTAATGTTAGAAAAAGAGCCCAAATTTCAAAAAATATTGCGAAAAACAACAATCTTCCATTATAGAGTGAATGTTTGAGATATATAGAAGGCATTTATTTCATTATTGAAAAATTTTAATTTTTCACATTTTTCCATGAAAAGTGCCAATACCCCCCCTTTGGGTTCTAGGTGAAATTCTCACTCGACACAAATCAAACAAAAATGTTTCCATGGTGTGTATTGTTGTTCATTTTCATCAAATAAACAAAATAAAACCCCGAATAAATCATTAAAGACAAGAAATGAGCATAAAATATACCTCAGCGAAAGTGTTAATGTTAGTAAAAGAGCCCAAATTTCAAAAAATATTGCGAAAAACAACAATCTTCCATTATAGAGTGAATGTTTGAGGTGTATAGAAGGCATTTATTTCATTTTTAGAAATTTTAATTTTTCACATTTTTCCATTAAAAGTGCCAATACCCCCCCCTTTGGGTTCTACATGAAAATCTCACTCGACACAAATCAAACAAAAATGTTTCCATGGTGTGTATTGTTGTTCATTTTCATCAAATAAACAAAATAAAACCCAGAATAAATCATTAAAGACAAGAAATGAGCATAAAAGATACCTCAGCGCAAGTGTTAATGTTAGTAAAAGAGCCCAAATTTCAAAAAATATTGCGAAAAACAACAATCTTCCATTATAGAGTGAATGTTTGAGGTGTATACAAGGCATTTATTTCATTTGTAGAAATTTTAATTTTTCACATTTTTCCATGAAAAGTGCCAATACCCCCCCCCTTTGGGTTCTACACGAAAATCACCCTGGACACAAATCAAACAAAAATGTTTCCATGGTGTGTCTTGTTGTTCAATTTCATATAATAAACAAAATAAAACCCAGAATATATCATTAAAGACAAGAAATGAGCATAAAAGATGCCTCAGCGCAAGTGTTAATGTTAGTAAAAGAGCCCAAATTTCTAAAAATATTGCGAAAAACAACAATCTTCCATTAAAGAGTGAATGTTTGAGGTGTATAGAAGGCATTTATTTCATTTTTAGAAATTTTAATTTTTCACATTTTTCCATGAAAAGTGCCAATACTCCCCCTTTGGGTTCTAGGTGAAATTCTCACTCGACCCAAATCAAACAAAAATGTTTCCATGGTGTGTATTGTTGTTCATTTTCATCAAATAAACAAAATAAAACCCAGAATAAATCATTAAAGACAGGAAATGAGCATAACAGATGCCTCAGCGCAAGTGTTAATGTTAGTCAAAGAGCCCAAATTTAAAAAAATATTGCGAAAAACAACAATCTTCCATTATAGAGTGAATGTTTGAGGTGTATACAAGGCATTTATTTCATTTTTAGAAATATTAATTTTTCACATTTTTCCATGAAAAGGGCCAATACCCCCCCCTTTGGGTTCTACATGAAAATCTCACTCTACACAAATCAAACAAAAATTTTTCCATGGTGTGTATTGTTGTTCATTTTCATCAAATAAACAAAATAAAACCCAGAATAAATCATTAAAGACAGGAAATGAGCATAAAAGATGCCTAAGCGCAAGTTTTAATGTGAGTAAAAGAGCCCAAATTTCAAAAAATATTGCGAAAAACAACAATCTTCCATTATAGAGTGAATGTTTGAGGTGTATAGAAGGCATTTATTTCATTTTTAGAAATTTTAATTTTTCACATTTTTCCATTAAAAGTGCCAATACCCCCCCCTTTGGGTTCTACATGAAAATCTCACTCGACACAAATCAAACAAAAATGTTTCCATGGTGTGTATTTTTGGTCATTTTCATCAAATAAACAAAATAAAACCCAGAATAAATCATTAAAGACAAGAAATGAGCATAAAGGATACCTCAGCGCAAGTGTTAATGTTAGTAAAAGAGCCCAAATTTCAAAAAATATTGCGAAAAACAACAATCTTCCATTAAAGAGTAAATTTTTGAGGTGTATAGAAGGCATTTATTTCATTTTTAGAAATTTTAATTTTTCACATTTTTCCGTTAAAAGTGCCCATACCCCCCCCTTTGGGTTCTAGCTGAAATTCTCACTCGACACAATTCAAACAAAAATGTTTCCATGGTTTGTATTGTTGTTCATTTTCATCAAATAAACAAAATAAAACCCAGAGTTAATCATTAAAGACAAGAAATGAGCATAAAAGATGCCTCAGCGCAAGTGTTAATGTTGGTAAAAGAGCCCAAATTTCAAAAAATATTGCAAAAAACAACAATCTTCCATTATAGAGTGAATGTTTGAGGTGTATAGAAGGCATTTATTTCATTTTTAGAAATTTTAATTTTTCACATTTTTCCATGAAAAGTGCCAATACCCCCCCCTTTGGGTTCTACACGAAAATCACACTCAAAACAAATCAAACAAAAATGTTTCCATGGTGTGTATTGTTGTTCATTTTCATCAAATAAACAAAATAAAACCCAGAGTTAATCCTTAAAGACAAGAAATGAGCATAAAAGATGCCTCAGCGCAAGTGTTAATGTTAGTAAAAGAGCCCAAATTTCTAAAAATATTGCGAAAAACAACAATCTTCCATTATAGAGTGAATGTTTGAGGTGTATAGAAGGCATTTATTTCATTTTTAGAAATTTTAATTTTTCATATTTTTCCATGAAAAGTGCCCCCCCTTTGGGTTCTAGCTGAAATTCTCACTCGACACAATTCAAACAAAAATGTTTCCATGGTTTGTATTGTTGTTCATTTTCATCAAATAAACAAAATAAAACCCAGAGTTAATCATTAAAGACAAGAAATGAGCTTAAAAGATGCCTCAGCGCAAGTGTTAATGTTAGTTAAAGAGCCCAAATTTCAAAAAATATTGCGAAAAACAACAATCTTCCATTATAGAGTGAATGTTTGAGGTGTATAGAAGGCATTTATTTCATTTTTAGAAATTTTAATTTTTCACATTTTTCCATGAAAAGTGCCCATACCCCCCCCTTTGGGTTCTAGGGGAAATTCTCACTCGACACAATTCAAACAAAAATGTTTCCATGGTTTGTATTGTTGTTCATTTTCATCAAATAAAAAAAATAAAACCCAGAGTTAATCATTAAAGACAAGAAATGAGCATAAAAGATGCCTCAGCGCAAGTGTTAATGTTGGTAAAAGAGCCCAAATTTCAAAAAATATTGCAAAAAACAACAATCTTCCATTATAGAGTGAATGTTTGAGGTGTATAGAAGGCATTTATTTCATTTTTAGAAATTTTAATTTTTCACATTTTTCCATGAAAAGTGCCAATACCCCCCCCTTTGGGTTCTAGCTGAAATTCTCACTCGACACAATTCAAACAAAAATGTTTCCATGGTTTGTATTGTTGTTCATTTTCATCAAATAAAAAAAATAAAACCCAGAGTTAATCATTAAAGACAAGAAATGAGCATAAAAGATGCCTCAGCGCAAGTGTTAATGTTGGTAAAAGAGCCCAAATTTCAAAAAATATTGCAAAAAACAACAATCTTCCATTATAGAGTGAATGTTTGAGGTGTATAGAAGGCATTTATTTCATTTTTAGAATTTTAATTTTTCACATTTTTCCATGAAAAGTGCCAATACCCCCCCCTTTGGGTTCTAGGTGAAAATCTCACTCGACACAATTCAAACAAAAATGTTTCCATGGTGTGTCTTGTTGTTCATTTTCATCAAATAAAACAAAATAAAACCCAGAATAATCATTAAAGACAGGAAATGAGCATAAAAGATGCCTCAGCGCAAGTGTTAATGTTAGTAAAATAGCCCAAATTTCAAAAAATATTGCGAAAAACAACAATCTTCCATTAAAGAGTAAATTTTTGAGGTGTATAGAAGGCATTTATTTCATTTTTAGAAATTTTAATTTTTCACATTTTTCCATTAAAAGTGCCCATACCCCCCCCTTTGGGTTCTAGGGGAAATTCTCACTCGACACAATTCAAACAAAAATGTTTCCATGGTTTGTATTGTTGTTCATTTTCATCAATAAAAAAAATAAAACCCAGAGTTAATCATTAAAGACAAGAAATGAGCATAAAAGATGCCTCAGCGCAAGTGTTAATGTTGGTAAAAGAGCCCAAATTTCAAAAAATATTGCAAAAAACAACAATCTTCCATTATAGAGTGAATGTTTGAGGTGTATAGAAGGCATTTATTTCATTTTTAGAAATTTTAATTTTTCACATTTTTCCATGAAAAGTGCCAATACCCCCCCCTTTGGGTTCTAGGTGAAAATCTCACTCGACACAATTCAAACTAAAATGTTTCCATGGTGTGTCTTGTTGTTCATTTTCATTAAATAAACAAAATAAAACCCAGAATAATCATTAAAGACAGGAAATGAGCATAAAAGATGCCTAAGCGCAAGTGTTAATGTTAGTAAAATAGCCCAAATTTCAAAAAATATTGCGAAAAACAACAATCTTCCATTAAAGAGTAAATTTTTGAGGTGTATAGAAGGCATTTATTTCATTTTAGAAATTTAATTTTTCACATTTTTCCATTAAAAGTGCCCATACCCCCCCCTTTGGGTTCTAGGGGAAATTCTCACTCGACACAATTCAAACAAAAATGTTTCCATGGTTTGTATTGTTGTTCATTTTCATCAAATAAAAAAAATAAAACCCAGAGTTAATCATTAAAGACAAGAAATGAGCATAAAAGATGCCTCAGCGCAAGTGTTAATCTTGGTAAAAGAGCCCAAATTTCAAAAAATATTGCAAAAAACAACAATCTTCCATTATAGAGTGAATGTTTGAGGTGTATAGAAGGCATTTATTTCATTTTTAGAAATTTTTAATTTTTCACATTTTTCCATGAAAAGAGCCAATACCCCCCCTTTGGGTTCTAGGTGAAAACCTCACTCGACACTATTCAAACAAAATGTTTGCATGGTGTGTCTTGTTGTTCATTTTCATCAAATAAACAAAATAAAACCCAGAATAATCATTAAAGACAGGAAATGAGCATAAAAGATGCCTCAGCGCAAGTGTTAATGTTAGTAAAAGAGCCAAATTTCAAAAAATATTGCGAAAAACAACAATCTTCTATTATAGAGTAAATGTTTGAGGTGTATAGAAGGCATTTATTTCATTTTTAGAAATTTTAATTTTTCACATTTTTCCATGAAAAGTGCCAATACCCCCCTTTGGGTTCTAGGGGAAATTCTCATCTCACTCGACACAATTCAAACAAAAATGTTTCCATGGTGTGTCTTGTTTTTCATTTTCATCAAATAAACAAAATAAAACCCAGAATAATCATTAAAGACAGGAAATGAGCATAAAAGATGCCTCAGCGCAAGTGTTAATGTTAGTAAAAGAGCCCAAATTTCAAAAAATATTGCGAAAAACAACAATCTTCCATTATAGAGTGAATGTTTGAGGTGTATAGAAGGCATTTATTTCATTTTTAGAAATTTTAATTTTTCACATTTTTCCATGAAAAGTGCCCCCCCTTTGGGTTCTAGGGGAAATTCTCACTCGACACAATTCAAACAAAAATGTTTCCATGGTTTGTATTGTTGTTCATTTTCATCAAATAAAAAAAATAAAACCCAGAGTTAATCATTAAAGACAAGAAATGAGCATAAAAGATGCCTCAGCGCAAGTGTTAAAGTTAGTAAAAGAGCCCAAATTTCAAAAAATATTGCGAAAAACAACAATCTTCCATTATAGATTAAATGTTTGAGGTGTATAGAAGGCATTTATTTCATTTTTAGAAATTTTAATTTTTCACATTTTTCCATTAAAAGTGCCCATACCCCCCCCTTTGGGTTCTAGGGGAAATTCTCACTCGACACAATTCAAACAAAAATGTTTCCATGGTTTGTATTGTTGTTCATTTTCATCAAATAAAAAAAATAAAACCCAGAGTTAATCATTAAAGACAAGAAATGAGCATAAAAGATGCCT